>NC_056726.1:377734988-377794004 GCF_019279795.1 Protopterus annectens | reverse complement strand
CCACCCTCCGCAACTCCGTCTGTCTCTGCCACATACCTATGCATCACAGCCACGGCGGCACCCAGCATATACATATTAAAAGTTCCCCGTCTGTTTACACCCTACGGTGCGGCGTTTGGGAAATCGCGCTGTGTCTTGTGCGCATTCACATTTACTACTGTTGTGCTGTATACCCGGTGATGTCATTGGGTGTGTCTGTGCAGCCGTATCCATGGATTATTTCCGTGGTTTTACGGTTGCAACTGCAACGGTACTGCCTGTAGTGTTACATTACAGTTGCCTGCATTGCCTTGGCCTTGCATCTTACATTACTGCATCCTGCAGGCACATGGCATATGATGCATTTTATCTGCAGCCGCAGTTATGCTACCTCTGTACTTGGCTGTGCTATTTCGGTTCTTTGCTCTTTGCATTTCTACTACATCCCCTACTATCTTTGCATTCATATGCCTCCCCTTTCCCGTTATGCAGGAGTCTGCATGCAGAGTTATCAGCTGCCGGCGTTTGCCCTTCCTGGATTGATTGGTGTTGATTGCTCATTACGGCTCCATTTACACTGCTTCCGCATTTCCTCGTATTCTCCGCATTACCTTCCTATATCCGTGGTTGTTGACGGGGAGGCCGTCACATGACTGGTTTAGGGAACGTAGTCATCCTCGTGCACATGCATCTGTGCGCGCATTATGTACTCTCAGCGCATCTATTTCCTCACACGCCAGTCCTGATGCTGTGATGTGCATTGTACAGCCCAGATTTGCTGACCTCCAATATCCTTCCTCCTACAGTGGCACACCCCTCTGTGGTTGACATGTATCTCGTGTAGGCCACTCCTCGGTGTAGTACCGCTACGCCGTTTGCTCCATCCTTACACCGGCGCCGTTTTTGCGATTCACTATTATCTGCCTCATTTGCATGGAATTGACTACTAATACATGGTTACGGCGCCGAACACCGCCACCACTCCTTGACAACCATTGCGCTGGGGTTGAAGCTTTACATACATACTATGGTGTGTGGTGGCTGTGCAGCTGATGTGTGTTATACTGCTCTTTTAGGACATTGTCATATTATTTCATTGCTTTGCAACTTCTGTGCACATATCCCGGGGGTCTGCTGTTCTTTCTACGTACGTGCCATTTATGTCATTTTACATTTTGTGCATATTTTCTTTGGACATTCTCGGTGCCTTTCCACATTGGCATATTGCACCTGTATGATACCTGACTTTGACAGCCTTCCGTTACTCCTCGATCGTGTTTGGGTAAATGTAAACCGTTTTTTTTGGTTTACATTGCCGTGCCCTTACGCTACGCCTGCGCCACTTCGTGGATCGCTATTTGCCCTCATTTGCATGGTGCAATACCGCACACAGTGTGTTTTGCATACCTCGCCGGGCGGAGACGGTCCGGCGCACGCCGGTAGTGCACGTGGAATTCATTCATACCTGAATCGCTCAGCAGCCATATTTGGCGTTATAACGCCGACGCTATGCTGGCGCCTGGCGCAAGGTTCATGAATCCGGGGGATAGACTTGTCACCACAATAAACAGAATATGCTGGACGGATATATTCCTGTCCCAGAGATTTCCCATACTCTGGAACAAACTACCTAGCTATATCACACAAAGCTCCTCATTAGCACTCTTCAAGAAAAATCTTGGTGATTGGATGGGAGATAGGAAATTCACCTCGGGGATCACATCTGTGGCTCTGCTTGACAGGGGCACAGGAAAATAATTTTCTTGGGTGGCAAAAGCCAGGGTACCTTTTTGGCTAGGCTTATATAGGCCCTAGGGCCAATAGCCTAATACCTACCTATGAACCTATGAAAATGATGCAACTGATAAAGAGTTACACATGAAGATAAAAGTAACAAGGAAAAAGAAACAGAGGAGACAAGTGAGAAAGAAGCTGATTGGTGCACAGTAAGAAATAAAAATAATTTGACAGGGAAAAGAGTTAAGGGAAAAGAAAATTCAAAAACATAATGCTTAGAGAAAATAAAGGAAAGGGATAAATATTTTATTATATGAACTGTTCTTAAAAGCTGAAAATATTAACTTTAAATGTGAGCACTATGAAAAATCTTAAAAGGAGAACAGTGGACAATGGTGTGTTGTAGTAGATGTAGATATTATTGTTTTAGAAGAAGTCAGATTATTAACAGAGGAAGAAAGAACACAAACTGAAAAACTTTGGAATGGTGTGGTAGTTTGGAACATGGTTAAAGAAACATACTCGGGCATATGTATATTATGTCAAGAAAGCATTAAAATATTAGATATAACCATAGTGGAACAAGGCCAAACAACTGTAAAAGATGTGAGATGGAAAAATATGTATATAGAATTATAGCTTTATATACATATGTAACAAAAAGAGAGAGAGAGATGATGTTTAAAAATATTCTTGAATATGTTTGTGTGAATATGGACATTATAGTGGTGGGTAATTTATTTGTAATCTAAGGAAAATAAGAGCAATTGTGATGCTAAAATGGCTAAAGAAATTATGAAAAGTGAAAAGTTAAGTGTTTGGGAGAATAACCACTGGACCTATAAAAGGAATGAGATTAGGGTAAAAATTGATTATTTTTTTAATATCTGATAGTTTAAAAGTAATGAAAAAAGGAATTAAGTATGCTGGATTTTCAGATCATGTGGCAATATGGGTTAAAGTACAGGAAAATGAAGAATATATAAGAATAGGAAAAGGAATAAAGAGAATTAATGAAAATGAATTAGATTTAGAAGAGCAAAAATAACTTGTGGAATTATGGAAAAATCATATGACTATGAGAGAGTTTTATGAGAATTGGACTGTTTGGTGGCTTCATTTTAAAGAAAAATATAAAAAAGCATTTTTAGAATGTATAAGGAAGAAAAGAAGAAAAAAGAAAGAGATGCGATATTAAGTCAGGCAATATTTAGAGACTTGTTAGAGAAGAGAAATATATAAAAATGAATAAATTAAAATTAAAAACTTGTTCTATGTGCAAAGATATTGTTTACAAGGAAAGAAAGAAGAGGCAGCACCATATTTGAGTAAGATAATAAAAGAAGGAAAAATAATAAGAGAATTAAAAAATAAGGAAGATAAGAAAATAAGATAGCAAAAAGGAATATAAAAAATAATTAAAGAATATGTATTGGAATTATTTGTTAAGAGAGAAGAAAACATAGACCAAATATATAAAGTTGAAAAATAAAATAAGGAAGATAATGAGTATTTAGAACAAAAAATAATCATGAAAGAATTGAATGAAATTCTAAAAGATATTAACATGAATTCTGCAACAGGACTGGATGGAATTGAATATGGTATGTATAAAGAAATGAGAGAGTGGCAAAAATAATTTTATAGAAGTTATGAATGAATAGTTAGAAACTGGAATTAAAGAGAAAGAGATATGCACAAGAGTAATACAATGTATATTTAAAAAAAGGAAATAAAAAGGAGATAAAAATGGAGACCTATAACATTGAATAACACAGATTATATTTTTATGAGAATAATAACAAAAAAGTTACAGAAAAAATGGATAGACTATATGACCAAAATGTATTTTGAAGAAAAGGAAAAGGAAGTCAAGAGTTATTATGGATAATAAGAGAAATAAGTGATGATATCATAAATAAAAATGTAGAAGTGAAGGTTATGATAGGGGATATTTTATTTAATTTAGTAATTTATTTTACATTTGTTTACCAAGAAAGTACGACTGGGCATATAACTCTTTTTTCAGTGGAAGCCCAGGGAGAAAAGTTCCATAGTTAGTAGACAATTTTGTTATTAAAGAATTTTATAATACAATGAAGAAGTATATTAACAGAAATTCATGATGAAAAAAGAATAGCTGGTCTAGTGGAAGACAAGACCAATTATCTTAGTTTGCATTTCATCTGGAAGACACTTTTTATAATAGTAGCAGGTAGTGATACTGTATACAGTGAGTGTACAATTCAGTTCATTAATCGTATGTACAGTTACATAGCAGATTGTAGACTTAAAATCTGCTCGATATTTACAGTGAGAAAGAAGGAAGTAACATAAGATAGTCATATAACTTCATTTTCCAAGCTCATTATATATGCAAATACATTTTAATATAAGCTAGTACCATGGTTTGGCTACCCATGCTTATCACATGTGCAAGTTCAGGAATTGGAGAGGTGGACTTTCATATGATGTTTGAAGTTTTTTAAGCTAGTTATTGTTCTGATGTCAAGTGGCAAGGCATTCCACTGTTTAGCAATGTAGTAGGAGTATAGAGAGTCACCTGAGCTATTTTTACTTCTGGTTACTTCAGAGCTTTTTTAGTGGATCTTAGTGGACTGGAAGTTGTATGGGGATGAGGAGGTCTAGTGAAGCTGGAATTTTTTGGGTTTATAGAACATTTGGTGGGTAGTAGAGAGTTATGTGAGGATGAGTTGGTGGCTAGTTCTAACCAAGATAGTTGTCTTAGGGCCTTGCAATGGTAGGTTCTAGGAGGACAATTAGTGGCAAATTTAGCTATCTTATTATAGCAGAAATCTAGCTTGATTAGGTCTGATTTGGAGAGGTTGATGAGGATGGGTGAAGTGTGCAGTAAAGTTGACAGAAGATGGGTTCTGGCTGTAGTTATTCTGGAGTTTGCGGTTAGTTTTTGGATCAGTATAGGGTACCTATTTTGTTGTGTACTTTTTTATAGTTTGGGCAATGTGTAAGTCAAATCTCAGATTTTGAATCAATAATAACACAGAGAAATTTGGTGGACGGTACTGGCTCCAAAGACTTATTGCTAGACATGATATTGAAGTAAGTGGAATGGGCTTCGAGTTTAGTGGGGTGGAAGAGAATAAGTTTGGTTTTATTTGGGTTAAGGATTAATTGGACAGATATAAGTAAAGCTTATGATAATATTCAATATAAATCATTATGGGGAGTTTTGCAGGCATATAATGTAAGTAAAAAATATTACAAGTAATAAAATCTGTTTATGAAAGGAACTATGTAAAACTAAATGTAAATGGCAGGATTAGGAAAGAAATAAAAACAGAATGTGGAATAAAGCAGGGCTGCCCAGCTAGTAGTGTAATTTTCTCATTAGTTATGAATGAAATAGTGAAGGAAATTAATACAATGTCAAGTTGTGGTGGATACCAAATGATGAAAGGAAGTACAATTGCCAATAATGTATAATTATTCAGGTGATATTGTATTAATTGTTAAAAAATAAGGTATGAATGGAAAAAGTAAATTAAAAATTAAGTATAAATTAAAAAAATGGTTTAAGTCTAAATAAGGAGAAAAGTAAAGGATTTGGTTTTGAAGGTATGATAGGAGGTGTTGAGTCCAATGAAAAATATATAGATATATTAAGAATAACATTTGGAAGAAATTAATACAGACAACAACAATGGCATAATGTACTCAAAAAAGTAAAGGATATGACTAATTTTTGGAAATCATATAGGTTTTCATATAAAAAAAACACCATCGTAATAGGAAAAATTGCTTATGATGCTAACATCTATATGATTCCTATTAAGTATGAAAAGGAATTAATGATGATTATATTCTCTTTTATATGGGGCTTTAGACTGAATCCAGTCAAAAGAGGGATTCTGTATATGAAAGAAGAGCAAGGAAGTTTGGGTTTAATAAGCCCAATAGTACATGCAGCATCTCTAATTTTATATAAAGTATTAAAAGGAATTATGAAGGAAAATAAAAACTTGATATAAAAAACTTGATATAAATTATACTGTATTATAAATACAAAGAATTGTGGGAAGGAATGGAAGTTAAAAAATGAAGTAAAAGCATTGTGACTGAAGAAATGAAAGAGTTCCAAAACAAAATTGTTTTATGGAAAATAAAAAAGAATATATGTCAGAAAAATAGAAAATAATGGTAATTAAGTATTATGAAAGCATTGTATTGTATTGATCCATGGAAAGATTTAGAAATAGATAAGAAAAATCCATAATGATGAGATATAACTATAAAAAGATTAAAGAATGTAATGATTTTTTTATGGGGATTGTCTATTAGAAAATTGCCGGTTAAGGCAAATATGCCATACAAAAAAGCAAGATAGAATATGTAATAAATGTGGAGAGCTTGAGACTACTGAGCATGTGTTTTTGAAATGTGAAAGAGTTAATAATTTGTATAGAGAAATATGGTATGTAAAGATAATAGGGTGAAATGTTTGTTAAAATTTGAACAAATAAATATGGACATAGAATTTGGTTATTATGGTGCATGTAAACAGGAAGAAGTGAATAAAATGACAGAGTAATATTTATGCTTCATGGACTATATGGAATGAGAGACTAAATTAAATTAAATATAATAGAAAATGGGCTTTGACAAAGATTTTGGGGGGGTGCTTAAATTGAAGTTTATAATGTATAGAAATTTGTAAATAGATGTAAATAATGTAAATATGCAAATAATATGTAATTTTGTTCTTCTTTCAGCTTTTTCCAGTTAGGGGTCACCACAGCGGAACTCCAGTCCGCTAATGATTGGCAGTAGATTTTTACGGTGCTGAGGTGCCAGCCCAACACCCAACCTTCATCTAAGGCAATCCCATTCACGCATGTCTTTCGAATGTCACTCGACCACGGGGAGGACATGCAGACTCTACACAGAAGGCACTCCAGAGAACCTCTTGCTGTGAGGCGACAATGCTACCGCTGCACCACCACGGCTGTATATATCAATAAAAATCTTACTCATAACTGTTGGGAGTGGGACCCATTTTGCAGGATCGCTTCCTGTTTTTATTCCAGGCACAGAGGCAGCCCAGAGAAACAGGGAAACAGATGGAAGAGAAGGAGATAATGGTGTGGTGAGAGAAATGGAGGAGAAAGCAAATATCAGGCCCAGAGAATGTGTGCAGGACTCTGAGGAGATGTTTCAAAAATCTGTTTGATGGAGATAAGTCAGGAAATGATTTATGTATAATTAAAACCCTCCGGCTGGGAGAGTTGCACGATGATTTACTTAAAGAAACGATGATGCAGAGTGAGCCAGGAAATGAAGGAGATGTTTCATAGGGAACATTATGGGAAAAAAGGAGGAAAAGAAAATATATGCAGAAAAAGTAAAAGAAGGCAAAAATGTAGGAGCAGAAAAAAGACAGAAGAAATGAAAAATAGAAGTACTTAATACTAATTCAAGGTAAAGAAGACAAAGAAGTGTACAGTTATGAACTGTGGTACAATTTACTAGCTCTCGGGTGTAAAACCATATGTGGTAAGAACATTTATTTTTGTTAGCAAAGAGACATTTTGTGACATTATATATCAGATTGTTTTTCAATGGAAAATTTTCTTAGAGAATATAAAAAAGAAAGACTGTAACTCATGGAAACTTTATGTCATCAAAGTATTTAACAGGGAAACAAATAAGAATCTCCATATACAATTCCAATCAGAGGTAGAAAGAGAGACTTTGAAAGGTCATTATGTAAAAAAAGTACTAGTCATTGCAAAGGTTTATGATAAAAGGGGTTAATAGACTGGTGGATGGGATTGTAATATTGTGTTAAAAATAGAAAGAGAAAAATATACATATACCAAGCATAATAAATGTTATAGGAACAGGGGTGATGTAAAATACCGGGGACAACCAAAAACATGTTTTGGTTTGTTTGATTTTTTGTTTTTGTTTTGTTTTTTGTGTTTTTTTTTTTTGTTTGTTTTTTGTGGAAAAGAAGGACATTTGATAGTAACTTTGATAAAAGAAAATTTTAGATTTGTGTGGAAACTGGACATGATGCAAAAAAAGTGAACTGAAATGTTAAAAAGGTAAAAAATGGACATTTATTGATGGATTGCAAAAAATGAAAATAAGAGTAGGGAAAAATAAAATGAACAAAGGGAAGAAATTTTAGAAGTAGTAGAAACAGAAAAAAAATTAGATGAAAAAATAATAAAGAGGACACATAAGGTTCTGAAATAAGTAATGAAGACATAAACTAGGATGCAGTAAAAGAAAAAAAATATATTGGTAAAATAGTAAAATACAGAAAAAGAATTTAAAGAGATAAGTACAAACAAAAAGAAGAAAGGAAATGGATGAAAAAGAATATATACAGCTAATGACTGGGGCTGGTATAATGGTTAATGTGTCTGACTCATTGTGGGAGAGAAATTATCTAGGGTAAGAAAGCTGGTCCAATAATTAGCTATGAAACAATGAATCTAAGGAAAAATGAAAGGTTTAGAGTGCCTTCTGTAAATGTGAATAGCATTAAGAATACAGTATGAAGAATAGGAATTTGGAAGTGGTGTAATGCACGTGATGTATGTGTAATTACATTAGATGACACAAGAATTTTAACAAATGAAGAAAGATTACAATCAGACAAATTATAGGGAGGAAAGATAATCTGGAATTTGGGAAAAGAGAGATTGTCCACCTGTGTCTCTGCTGGACAGGGCCATCAGGTGCTGACTTGTCAGAACATGGGCTAAATTTTCAGCTGGGCTTTTAAGGGCCTCAGTGCCAATAGCCTAGTAACTTCATATGGTCCTATGATTCTATGATCTGGAATAGCTGTATTCTGTAGAAATACAGTAAAGATATGAGATGTGACTTTAGCAAAAATGGGAAGATTAACCATTGTAAATTTAAAAAGGAAAGAATAAATATATAGAATTATAGGGTCCCCTTCAGTTTACCAAAACACCACATCACCGACTTCTATATGAGTGAGCCGACAACACCAAAATGACAGTTCACTGACTGCTCGGAACAGCAACGGAAAATGGACAGTAAGGAAGTGCTTGGTCAGCATGTCGACCTTTGCCCCTTACCTCCACAGTAGTGGGATCTCTGAATTGGTATATTTAATTAGGGGTGTGTGGAGGGTGCAGCCCCACCACATAAGGCAGTGAGGGAGCAAAGCCCCCAAAGTGGGCTTGTTTTGTTTGCTGCTGTTGTTGTGTGGTTGTTGGGTTGGCCAACAGGTTACTTACTGTCCATTTTCCATTGATGTTTCCAGCGGTCGGTGTTCTGTAGTTTCAGTGTTGTCTGCTCGCTCGTATGAAAGTCAGTGATGTGGCATTTTGGTAAAGTGAAGGGGACCAAGAATTATAACATTTTATGTTTATACTAATTGTAAAGAAAGGGAAAGCTCATTTCATCAGATTTTAGACTATGTAGTAGTAAATATGAATATTATAATAACAGGAGACTTTAATTTGTGATTTAAGAGGAAAGTGTAAAAAAAGGAAATGGCAATAAGAAAAAGATTAGACATTATATGATGTGGTAAATTAAAACTTTGGGACAGCAATTCATCTACTTACAAAAGGAATATGTATAGAACTGAAATAGACTATTTATAGTATCAGAAAGTTTAGTTTTACGAAAAGTGGAAGTAGTTAAAACACTATTTTTGATCATTTAAATATGGCTAGAGATAAAGGAAAACAAGGAATATATAAAAATAAGCAAAGGAATAAAAAGGATGAATGAGAATGGATGGAATGAAGAAGGAAAGAGGTTAATAATACAGTTATGGAAAACCATATTACTATGAGAACGTTTTATAAAATTTGGTCTGAATGGTGGATGATATTTAAGGAAACATAAACATGTTTTTACAGTGACAATATGACGTGAGAAAATTAGAGAAAGAAAAATATAAAATAATATATAACAATGCATTCAAAGATTTAGAACATAATGATATAAAGTAAGTTGATAAAGAAAAAAAACTATATAAAAGAAATAAAAAAATGCAATTGCTACATAAGCAAAGGTATTTTTTACAAGGAAAAAGAGGAGTACTAAGTTAATTAAGCAGATTAGTAAAGGAAGATGGTAGTGTAATTGTAAAAATAAAAATGTAAAATAATAAATAGAAATAACTCAGGAAAAGATTATGAACAATGTAGAACAATATGTGCAAGAAATGTTGAAAGAATAAAAAGAAGGTAATGAAAAAATATAAAACGTAAAAAAAGTAAAAGAAAAAGAATAGTTAGAAAATGAGATTTTTTTAAATGAGCTAGATAAAGTATTAGGTCAAGTAAATATAGCTTCAGCTTCAGGACCAGATGGAATAGGGTATGAAATGTATAAAAATGCAAAGGAGTGGCAAAAAATATTTTTTTGAAGATTTGGAATGAATGGTTAAATAAAGGTTTTATGTATAAAGAATTATGTAGTGAAATATTTAAATTCATATAGAAGTAACATAGAAGGTAATTAAAAACTTGGGATCAAAATAGTTTTGAATAATGATTATAAGATCCATGCGAAAATAGAATAAAAGATATTTGAAACAAAAATGTGTAACTAATTTATCACTGTTTCTGCATTTTCTGTGTGTTTCTACCAAAAAAACAAAAAAAACAAAAAAATAATCCTTGTTTTACCGCCTCTCCTCGACTAGTTTAGACCAGTTTACAGGCATTGCTGTATTCTGGGCTGTGGTGTAGTTCCTGTGTTGTCCATTACCTTACTTGGATAGAAGGAAGTTTCTTTGCTCACCAGTGGGAGTGGAGAGCCTTGAGCAGCCTACCTGTCCCTGTAGGAAGTGACCTCAGCACAAGAAGCTGTAGTAATTGGTTGTTTTGAACCATTTCTAGCTCTTTTGTAGTTCACTGTTTAAAATCCACCTCTGGGCGTTTTTTTTCTGGCTATACTGCTCAGAAAAGCTCCTTGTGGGTCTGCAGAGTGGTCCTAGCAGCAGGGAACTCAGAAAAGTGACTACTTTCTGGATTTAAGTATCTTTGCTTTTTTTTCACTTGGAATAGCTTCTGTAGCTTACCCTGAACTAGCTTGAACTGTTTTTTAACTGTTTGCTGCATTATTTTAAAATCTGCACTTAAAGTTACATTTTAGTCGAATTTGATCGAAAGTTTGTTGTTTGCTTGTTTAATTTAACTGTGGAGGCTGCCCACTAAAGTGTGCTAGCCTGTGTAACTAATTTATCACTGTTTCTGCATTTTCTGTGTGTTTCTACCAAATAAACAAAAAAACAAAAAAAAAATCCTTGTTTTACCGCCTCTCCTCGACTAGTTTAGACCAGTTTACAGGCATTGCTGTATTCTGGGCTGTGGTGTAGTTCCTGTGTTGTCCATTACCTTACTTGGATAGAAGGAAATTTCTTTGCTCACCAGCGGGAGTGGGGAGTCTTGAGCAGCCTACCTGTCCCTGTAGGAAGTGACCTCAGCACAAGAAGCTGTAGTAATTGGTTGTTTTGGACCATTTCTAGCTCTTTTGTAGTTCACTGTTTAAAATCCGCGTTTGCACGGCTTTGCGCGGTTGTGCGCATAGCGCAGCACCGGTTAAACAAGGTTAAACTTTTTGTGGCTCTGCCAAGTCTGCTCTTCAAATTTTCCCTTAAGGAAGCTCTACTCTTAGTATAACCAGACTACTCACTATATTATAAGCCTAGCACTTGTTCTCAATACTTCTCTACTAAGTAAGCACTCTCGTACTAAGTAAAGCACTACATCTACTTACCACCCCTGTGAATATCCACTTCCCTTAAAGGTACAGCACTCCCTTATACTGTTCTAGCATGTCGAGTGGTAGATTACTGGTGTCGTCTCCAGTTCAGCTGGTCAATCTGGGTATCTTGAGACAATGCTACAATTGTCTCATGTACACAGACAACCCTCTCCTCCTCCCAACAAACACAAATACATGTGAGAGATGCAACTATATAGCCAAACTGGAGGCTGAACTCTCTCAACTCAAGGTTGGCATGACCAGACAGGAGGAGATGGCAAGCACACACACAACAATCCCATTCCCACATATACCTACCACAACTGCAAACCAAACACATAAAAACACAAAGACATACTCGGAGGCTCTAATAAAAAACTTACCAAAACAACAGAGGCTCCCAAAGCAGACATCCAAAAATCCACCACCTGAAAACAAAACACATGCAACACATACTTCAATAAATCAGTGTGTCAACCAATCACAGCCCTTAAGGCCAAACACCTTGCCTGATACACTAGTAATAGGTGACTCTATAGTCAGACACACTGATGTCCTGCTGACCAGGCTGAACAAGGAGAAGGTGACTGTGAGCTGTCTTTTGGAAGCTAGGATCCACCACATAACACACGCACTCAAGTCACTCCAAAGCAAGTACAAATATGACTCCATCATTGTCCATGCTGGTGTGAATGACCTGAGACGTATCTCCCTGGACTACATGAAAAGAGACATAGAGGAGCTCTCCGATTATGTAGCCCAGGCTGGTATGACCCTGACCTTGAGCAGCATCCTGCCCTCACCTAGAATGATACCACAATACAAAGACAAGATGATCAGCTTTAATAATTGGCTCAAGTACTGGTGTCATTCTAAGGGGATCCAATGTCTGTCTGCCTGGGATGACATGTTGGACAAGCCACGCTGCTTCGCAAGGGATGGCTTACACCTGTCACCACTGGGCTTCCGGATATTGGCTAAGGCTCTTGCCACCCCCATAGTGCCTTTTTTAGGCTAGGCTCAAAAGACAAACCCACCTCCTTAGAAAACAAAAATGGAAAAAAACTAAGGGTAATGCTGCTCAACGCCAGAAGTCTAAATCTCAAGATGCAGGCACTTGATGCACTCCTCAGCATGTAAACATTGACGTCTGTGCAGTAACTGAAACCTGGTTCAAGGCTCCAGAGAGCACCCCAGCACTACTAGGCTATACCTCGTATCATGCTTTTCAGCCCCAAAACCCAGGCCAAACCACAAAGGGAGGGGGAGTGTCCATATTCATCAAGGACACCCATACCTCCAGGTTAGTAGCAACACATGAAGCATCAGGGACCATACAGGTGCAACTAACCATAGGCAAAACTGCTATACAACTGGTAGCATGTTACAGACCACCCTCCCAATCTCAAGAACCCCACTCAGCCTTCCTGAAGACATTGGAGGATATGAATGTATCACAAAATACCATCATACCGGGAGACTTCAACTACCCAAACATAGATTGGGTACATTATTCTAGCCCTAATACCCTAGCCCAAAGGTTCCTGGAATTCATAAATTCAAATGCACTGGAACAACTAGTCACCTCTCCCACTAGGGGAGATAATATACTAGACCTGATCATCACAAACATGGGGACAGAATGCTCCACACCGGAAGTATACCCCTCACTAGTGAGATCTGACCAAAATCTAATCACCCTGGATATACATATTCCACCTCCACCCCCAGCACAAAAGACCACAGTGAAAAACTTCTCAAAAGCAGACTTCACTCTTCTTAAGACTGAGATGGTATCCTTTAAGCCCACTGTGCCAGTGGATACCACATCCCACAATGCTGAATCCTTCACAAATGCTTTCTATGGACATCTCCAAGAATGCATGGATCATGCAATCCCAAACAAATCCAAGTCCCTCTCCACCAAATGTAAGCGTCCTGTCTAGTGGACCTCAGCCATAAACAAATTGTATAACAAAAGAAGGAAGCTACTGCATGTCAGAGCAAAATCACATGAAGGGAAGACATCTCTGATCAACATTAGCAGAAAACTACGTTCTCTCATAAAAACATCTAAGGCCAACTTTGAGAGAAAAATCGCTAAGGACACTAAAGGTAACCACAAAGCCTTCTTCAGCTATGTTAGAAACCTGGGTGGAAACCCTCAGATATGCTCAGAGTTGGTTCACAACAACATAAAATACACTGAACCCACAGATATTGCCAACATTCTGGCTGACAGGTTCAGTGCAAATTTCTCCCCTCCTTCACCCCCAAAAGAAGAAATACTTATCCCAGCTGAATGTAATCTCCCTGTCATCTCAGATGTCCAAGTGAGAACTACCCTAAACAAAGCAAAAAACACAGCATCAATGGAACCTGACGGTATCCAGGGTTGCATGTTACGTGAACTCCAAGAGGAGCCAAACCCACACATAAAAATGCTATTTAACCTTAGCCTTACTTTGGGATATGTACCTGAACACTGGCGTACAGCAACAGTGGTCCCACTCCACAAGGGGGGTGCCCCTACAGACCCTGGAAACTACCGACCCATAAGCTTAACCAGCCTGGTCTGCAAAGCTATGGAAAGAATCATTATGGAACTTATAAACAGAGACATAGGGGACCTACAGACACTTGACCCCACCCAGTTCGGCCTTGTAAAGGGCAGATCCTGCCTTTTAAACCTGGTTAACTTTTTCAAAACAGTCACTAGAGCCATTGATGGGGGCAAAGCAGTCCATACAGCATACCTGGACTTGGCTAAGGCCTTCGACACAATACCCCACTCAGGCATCATAGATAAGCTCAACAGCTTAAAAGTAAACCCTTATGTCACTAGATGGGTTGCAAACTGGCTAAAGGACAGAACCCATAAAGTTAAAATCTCTGGAGCAATGTCAGACTCAAAGCCAGTCACAAGTGGTGTCCCACAGGGATCTGTCCTGGGACCCCTCTTGTTCGGCATTTATTTCTCAGATGTTAAAGCAAACACGGAAGGGCTGTGGCTGACAAAGTTTGCAGATGACTGCAAACTAGGCGCTATAGTCGATACACCAGCAGACACACACATCCTACAAAAAGGCCTCACAGAAACGGACAACTGGTGCCGGAGTCACGGCCTTAAACTAAATGCCAAAAATGTATAGTCATCCCCTTTGGGAAAAACAAAGTACCCACAAATTATCACATAGACAGCAACCCACTGAGTACGGAAAAAGTAATCAGAGACCTAGGGACCCAAGTCAACAGTGACCTCTCATTTGACAACCACGTTGCCAAAGTGGTTAGAAAAACATTCTACCTTGCACACCTCATCATGAAGGGATTCATATCCAGATCCAAGGATGTCATTGTACCCCTATATTCCTCCCTCATCAGACCCATGATTGAGTACAATGCCCCATTTGGTATGTACCTCACCTGGCATTTGCAACAGCTGGAGAGACCACAAAAGTACCTCACCAAAAGGATCAAGGGTCTCCAACATATGTCTTATTCTGCCAGACTAAAGAAACTTCAGCTCTATTCAGTAGCATACCGTCTGCTCAGAGGTGATCTCTGCCTGATGTACAAGGCCATGCCCAATCAGGATCTGATGGACATGCTCCACCTCAAAAAATCCAAATCCACCAGGACCACGAGAGCTAAAGACCTAAACCTCGGCACAAGTATGAATAGGACATGCTGGAGGGATAGATTCATAACCCAGAGGCTTTCCATGCTTTGGAACAAGATCCCAGTTCGTATTAGGCAGAGCCCCTCACTGACTCTTTTCAAGAGAAATCTTGATGAGTGGATGGGAGATCATAAGTTTACCCCGGGGGGTCACATCTGTGTCACTGCTAGACAGGGGCACAGTAAACTAATTCTATTATATAAGGGGACCTTCATTATGTCACTACTAGACAGAGGCACAGTATTCTAAATTTATTCTGTACATTTTTGTACCACTTCATGGGGTGGCAAAAGCCACATCACTATGGCTAGGCTTACAAATGCCCCAGGGCAGATAGCCTAGTACTATACTATGAAACTATGAAACTATGGAAAATGTTATGGAAGGTAGTATGTATATATATATATATATATATATATATATATATATATATATATATATACACACACACACACACACACACATAGTATATACATATATATATATATATATATATATATATATATATATATATATATATATATATATATATATATATATATATAAAGAGAGAGACAGAGAGAGAGAGAGAATAAATATAAGTGCTGCCACCAGACCATAGGACATAAAACTTTAATAAAACAAAAAAAATATATATATCTATATGTATATATATATATATATATATATATATATATATATATATATATATATATATATATATATATATACAGATATATAAATATAAAGAGAAAAAGTTGTCAAGAATTATTGATGGTTTGAGAAACTGTGGATGATATTATAAATACAAAAGAAGAAACAAAAATCATGATAGGAGGCCTTAATAAGGCATTTGATACAACTGGACATTAAATCTTATGGGCAGTTGTGATGATGGAAGTTAGTGGCAGCTCTGCCAGAGAGAGTAGGGCAATGCATGTGTAACATATGCCAGCATAGCTAGCTGGGGTTTTGTAAAGAATTTTACATCATTTATATATCAAACTAATTTTTAAAATTGCTTGTGTTAAAATGCATCAACAGTGGGTCCTGCTGGACAGAAAAGAAACATACATGTATATCAGACTGTGCTGTTGTAACTCAGGAAATGTACATATGTTAACAGAGGATGCTAGAAGGGAAGGGGTTAAGCTCAGCCCAGGTTAACTTAAGATGAATAGCTTGAAATTAAATGACCTGATTTAGGCTATAAAGATTTTATCTCACAAGCCTGGATGCAGCAAAGATACAATATCTGGGCAGCGGTCCTGGTCTTATTGTGCTTAGTGGTGAGCTAATTGCTACCCTGGAGTGCCAGAGAATGGCTGGTTAGTCTCTGCAGAAGGACAAAAGAACTGGAATTGTTTTACAGTCTCCAGATGCCTTAGCAAAGATTTAGGTGTGTATTGTGACACATCTGCGCTAGATCCTGATTCAGCTTCTAGGCAGAGTAGGTAGTGTGGGAACTACAAAATCAGATGACCTAATGTGATGTCATTCTATTGATAGCACTGAAATTATATTTAGATACTAGTAAGAGATGTGACAGAAGACACTCGGCATACTGTTTTCAACCTGTCAACAAAGACACTCATCCACTTCATTGTGCTTTGCTTTTGTAAGTAACTTAACTAGGGAACAATAATTCTTCAGTCAGTTAGGAAAAACAGTGAGATTAGCTAAAAGTACATCTGCCTGAGTCTTTCCATCTGTGTCTTTTTTATATTTCCTGTGAATTAAAACTCTGTTTATTGTAAATACATATTCAGTATTTTCATGTTTTCTATTTTATTATTTGTTATTAAATATATCTAAACCTTTCATTGCAGCTAGTCTTTTAGAAAATATTTTAACCTTTGAGACTAATTGAACGTATTTGGTGGGACTGTGGTTTCATGGTCCTGAAAGTCTTGTCGCTTGGCCAAACATTACTATTTGTATAAGTATTAACTTTACTGAGAGTAATTGAGTACCCTGGTAAGAGCCTTAATGTAGCTGGCTGGTGGCATTGAGTCTACTTTATAGTCTGGGTGAAGGTGGTATAGCAGGTAAATTTGTGACGGCCTTTCCCAGGTTGTGTGGTTTTGTGTGTGTGTGTGTGTGTGTGTGTGTGTGTGTGTGTGTGTGTGTGTGTGTGTGTGTGTGTGTGTGTGTGTCTGTGTGTGAAAATTGAATCTCAAGGACTGTGTGTCAGCTACTTGGAACAGGAACATAGAGCACCGATCTCTGCAGACAGAAAGGTGAATTGTTATTTGGGGCATGCAGAAGAAAAACCAGCCCTAGGTCTGGAGTGTATTCCCTATCTGCTCTTAAGGGAAACTATGCTCACTACCAAGAGCTGCATGTGAAAAAAACTGTGTGTATCTATCTTTGTTCTAAGTGAATGTTCCTAACTGATGTCAGTGGTGAGGACTGCACCTCCTTGATTACTGGCACAGAGGTAGGATGTCACATATTCGTGAAGAGTGGTGTGGATATTAATTGAACTTCTGTAGCATGTAAACAGTTGTCACTAAAGGTGTGTCTACTCTCAGCAGCCACAAGGTAAACATGCAGATTTTCATTTTATACAACAGTTTTATTTATTTTTGTTAGTTTAATTTACTCATGGAAAGCAGGCAAAGATGTCAGCAAAGGATTATGGCAAGCTGACAGTGAATCAGCAGGCTAAGGTGTCCAAATCCAAAGAACTGGTACATGTTAACCTAACTAAAGAGGAAATGATTTCAGCCTTAATCACAGCTGCAGCACAGGCCAGCAACCATGAGGTCAGTCTGGTGCTGGGGATGTGCAGCCCTCAGAAACGTGACAGTTCACCTTTTCCTCGGAAGATTTAAAAATCTGTCTGAAGTTAAAGAGAGTTGAACTGGAGGCAAAACACATGAAATTAGAATAGGCAGAGAGATTGTGCCATTTGCAGGCCAAAGAAAATGATAAGGAGCATCAACATGAGAAGGGCATGTTTATTCTTCGTCAGAAACATGGAGGCAATGGGAAATGGAGTAACTGAATTCCAGAAGCAACAAAGGTCAGAAATTTTCTTCCACAGTATAAATAAGGTAATACTTTTGATAGTTTTATTCATATATTTGAAAGAGTATGTAGACAATATGATGCTGCCCAAGGGCTCTGGGTACAGTTCCTGGCCCCCTTATTCCATGTTAAAGATGTAACTGCTGTTTCTAACTTGTCTGATATTGATTGTTTAAATTATGACAAGGTTAACAGTGTTTTAAGTTAACACCTGAAGTTTACAGAAAAAAAATTTCATGAGCATAGGCATAAGGCAGATGAACATGTATGTAATTATATTGCTGAGCTAAACACGTATTTTCATAGGTGGGTGAGTGGCTGTCAGGTCACCACTTTTGAAAGGCAGGCAGAACTTTTGTTGAGGGAACAAGCCCTTAACACTTTGTCTGAGGACATGAGAATCTGGTTGGCAGACCAGGAGTGTAACTCTGCAGACAAGCTTGAGAGCAAAGGAGATCTCTACTTGGCAAGCAGGGCACCACTGCACAAGAAGGGGATACTTAGTGCTGCACTTGGATATAATGGAACCCATGGAGGACAGCTTATAACATCCCAAAAGGGTCCACCAGTAACAGGGAATGCCACTAGTTCAGGAACACAGCCAGGCTCAATGTTTCAATGCTTTAAATGTAACCAGAGGGGTCATGTAGCCTACAAATGTCCACTGAAGCAAGGAAGGGAACAAAAGGTGAGGAAGCCAGCAAGTGGGAATAACAGTATGCCAGCCTCAGCCCATCACATTCCTTTTACAGGTCATATGGACATAAAGCATACCAAGAGACACATTATGCAGAACTTTTATTGACGTGTGATTGCAAGGGATATAACAGGGTACTGCAGGACCTGTTAACAGTTCCAAAGTAGGAAATACAGGAGACAAAGTCAAAGCTCGTTGATGCCTTTGTCTGTGATTGAGGAGTCATTTCAGAGGGTAGCTATGGACATTGTGAGGCCTCTGAGTACCCCAAGTTCCACAAGGAAGAAACACATCCTAGTTGTAGTAGGTTTTGCTGCAAGATACCCTGAGGTAATAGCTCTGTCCTCCACTGAGACAGAGAAAGATGGCAAATGCTTTATTAGAGATTTTCAGCAGAGTAGGTTTTCTGAGAGAAATACTGACTGACAGAGGTGCCAATTTCATGTCAGCCCTGCCGGCCTATCTGTGGACCTGCTGGCTTATCTGTGGGAGCTCTATGGGGTGAAGCACCTAAACACCACCCCTTACCACCCCCTGAATAAGGGTCTTGTGGAGAAGTTACACTAAGGATCATGCTAAGGGCATTTGCAGACCAGTTTAAGACAGAGTGGGACAGATATTTGCCCCATCTGTTGTTTGCATACAGAGAGATACCACAGGAATTCACAGGGTTTTCACCCTTTGAGTTACTGTATTGGCATGGGGTGAGAGGGCCCATGTATTTGATTCATGATGAGTGGGAGGGTGAGTGTGAATCCCACAAGGAGTCTGTCGTGGCATATATCCTACACCTCAGGACAAGGCTTAGGGACCTCATGGGCTTGGCTCAAGAGAACTGGCAAGAGCCCATCAGCAGAAAAAGGTCTGGTATGACAAGAATGCTTGAGCCCAAGAGTATGCTATAGGACAGCAGGTTGTAGTACTCATTCTTGTCAGACACAATAAGCTGCAGACAGTTTGGGAAGAACCTTCAAAGTGGTAAGGAAGGTCATTGATGTTAACTGTGTGGTAAAACTGCTAGGCAGGAGGCAGGGGCACAAATTGTACCATGTTATCATGATGAAGCCTTACAGTCATAGGGAGGCCCTTATGCTAAGTATTTGCAGTGGGTGGCAGGAGGAGTCTGAGGGGGATCTGGTGACTGAGACTGACATCCTCAGTAAGGCTCAAACTGACACCTCAGTGGAAGGGGTAGCGATGTTCCAATGGCTATCCCCTACCCAGATTTGAGAAATCTGAGCAGTGCTACAGAAGTCTGTGGATATGTTCACTGGGAAACCAGGATGAACCCCACCTAATGCAGCACCATAGTAAAGTCAGCAATAACAGTCAAGATGGGCTCGCAAGACAGGATATGGGTTAATGTGTTCCAAGACAGGCTCATGTCTCTCAAATAACATTTCTCCAGGCTCACTTGAGAAACTAGCTTACAGGGGGAGAGATGTGATGAAATGAGGTAGTGCCAGCTATGCCAGAGAGATCAGAGCAGTGCATGTGTAACATATGCCAGAGTAGCTAGCTGGAGTTTTGTAAAGAATTTTGTCATTTGTATATGAAGTTGATTTGTAAAGTTGCTTGTGTTAAACATATATCAACAGTTGGTCCTACTGGACAGAAAAGAAGTATACATTTATATCAGACTATAATGATATAATTGAGGAAATATATGTGTTAACAGAGGATGTTATAAGGGAAGGGATTAAGTTCAGCCCAGCTTACCTTAAGAAAAATAGCTTGAAATTACATGACTTGGTTTAGGCCATAAAGATTTTACCTCACAGCCTGAATGCAGCAGAGATGCAATGTCTGGGCTGGGGTCCTGCTCTTTTTCTGCTTAGTGGTGAGATAATGTCTACCCTGGGGTGCCATAGAATGGCTGGTTAGTCTCTGCAGAAGGATAAAAGTATTGGAATTGTTTTACAGTCTTCAGATACCTTAGCAAGACTGTAGGTGTGTCCTGGGACACATCTGTGCTAGATCCTGGTTCAGCTTCTAGTCTGGGGGGTTGTGTAGGAACCACATAATCCAGTGACCAGATGTGATGTCATTCTATAGCCAGCACTGAAATTATATTGAGATACTAGTAAGAGATGTGACAGAAGATAGTCAGCACTATGTCTTGGACCTGACAACAAAGAACTCATCCACATCATCATCCCTTGCTTTAACTTAACTATAGAACAGTAACTCAGGAGTCAGTTAGAAAAAGAGTGGCATTAGCTAAAAGTATTGTTTTTCTGTATCTGTCTGAGTCTTTCCATCTGTGTTGTTTTTTATACTTCCTATTAATTGAAACTCTAGTGTTTATTGTTAGTAGATATTCAGTATTTTCATGTTTTCTATTTTATTATTTATTATTACATATATCTAAACCATTCATTGTGGCTGGTCTTTTAGAAAATATTTTAATCTTTGAGAGTAATTGCATGTATTTGGTGGCACTGGGGTTTCATGGTCCTGAAAGTTTTGCTACTTGGCCAAACATTACAATTTGTATAAGTATTAACTTTACTGAGAGTAATTGGATACCCTGGTAAGAGTCTTAAAGTAGCTGGCTGGTGGCAGTGAATCTACCTTATAGTCTGGCTGAAGGTGGTATAGTGAATCAATCTGTACCAGCCTTTCCCAGGTAAGTATGTGTGTGTTTTTGTGTGTGTGTGTGTGTGTGTGTGTGTGTGTGTGTGTGTGTGTGTGTGTGTGTGTGAAAATCAAATCTCAAAGAGTGTGTGTGTCAGCTACTTGGACAAGAGACTCAGAGTACTGATTTCTGTAGACAGAAAGGTGAAGTTTTATTTGGGATCTTTAGAGGAAAACCCAACCCAAGGTCTGGAGTGTACTCCTAAAGGAAATTATGCTTGATGCAGATAACTGCATCTGAAAATACTGTGTTTATCTATTTATGTTCTAAGTGAATGTTCTGCATTAGTGTAAGTAGTAAGGATTGAGGGTCCTTGATTACTGGTCCAGAGGAAGGATGGCATAGTAGTAATGAAAGAATATAATATCAGTGAGAAAGTTAGGAAATCATTCTGTCAATCTATAGTAATAATAAAGCAAACTACTTGTAAATGGCACCCAAGAGGTGCATATAAAGAGTGGTGTAAGACAGGGATGTCCAATGTGTTGTATAGTTTTTGCATTAGTTATGAATGTGATAGTATGTGAAATAAATTACAAAATAAAGGGGTGGGGTATATAACACGTAAAAGGTTAATAATCCCAGTTCTTTTAACATATGTAGATAAAATTATAATAATTGCAAAAAAAAATGGATAAAATAAGTAATCATTTGCACAAATGAGTGTCTGGAGGTGATATGGATAGCTTTAAATAAAGAAAAAAGTAAAGGTTTAGGTGATGTAGTAAAGATAGGGGGTATATATTTTACAATAAGTAAAATGTCTGTGTTAGGTATAAAATTTGGGAATAAAGATGAAGTAGAATTCAATGGGGGAAAAAAACAATATAAGAAATAAAACAAACCTGTCTTTTCCAGAGAACATATAAATTATCACTAAGAAAAAAGGCTTATTTGATAAATTCAGTACCAATGGGAAAATTAGCAAACTCAGTAAGTATATTTATGTTGCCAACAGTATTTGAAAATGAATTATTGTAGATAAATGTTTCATTTATATGGGGTTCTAGATTAAACCTAGTTACACAAGGAGTTATGTATGTAAATAAAGAGGAAGGAGATTTAGATTTAATTAGCCCAGTGGTATATGTTGCTTCATTACATTTGTACTGTGTTAAAGCGGATAAATGAAAAAGATGTGGGATTAGCAGTAAAACTGTAGAGATATAATAAATTTTAGGTATGGTAAAAACAGTAAAAGAGAAAAAGAGTGTTTAAATAAATAAATAAAATATTGCCAAGAAAAAAAAATTGTGCAAACAGGAAACTAGATATTCAGTGTCAGTGGTTCAACAGGTAACACACTTGTCATTTTTGTCATGGAGATTTTTCCTCGAGCCTCACTGAAAAAGTATTTGTATCCAGTCAGACATTCCCAGTAATCAAATGTAAAATAAATAAATAAACTGTGGAAAATAAAACTTGATGGTATAGAAAAAGAGAGAAGAGTATAGTATAAGAATGTAATGATAAAACATTAGTATGTAAAGCCATGGGAAAATCTAACAGATGAAATATGAAAAATAAGGCTATAAAATAAGAAACAAATGGTGTAATCAGAAAGTAGAATGTCAAGATTTGTATTTATTTATTTTGAGACAGGTAAAGTACAGTTGTGTACACTTACCATAAATGTAGATGTTCGAGTGTATTCACTACTGCAGTCATTACATTTGGGCAATCTGCTGGCAGGTTGCCCTCAGTTGGCCTGAATAACAAAGTCTTGGGTCCTGCGTCAGTTGCTGTCTCCTCTTCCATGATGTCAGGTCATCAGGGGTATAAAACATGCAGCCAACGCCATTTTAATCAGTTTTTCTTGCCCCAGATGTCAGGTGGCCCCCCAAATGGGGAGCAAAATTATATGTATAAACAGTAAATATATAAATGCACCTTAGAAACAAAAAATTTACCTTCAACTAAAAGCAAAAACTCCACAAAGGCTTTTGAGTATAGTGAAGGAAAGAAAAGGTAGAGAAAAGGTGGCTGGCAGGTTGGTAACCAGGACTGCAACAGTGAATACACTCGAACATCTACACTTATGGTAAGTGTTCACAACTGTACTATGTTCTTCATGTTTCACTGTTGCAGTCATTATATTTGGGTAGAATCTCAAAGCTATGGATGGGAGGATGGAACTAAACAGCATTAGGAGCAGCTATAAGGCCCTGCTGGACTGCATTGCAAAGCCTGCCCTGGATTTAGAGAAGAGAGGTAAATGATAATGCTTTGTGAACGTATGAACTGAGCTCCAAGTAGCAGCTTCTAGAATGTCTCTGGTAGGAGAGGCAGCCCTGTTGGAATGGGATCTGATCCCCTTGGGCACAGGTTTACCATGGTGCAAGTAGCAGAAATTAATACAATGGCTTATCCATTTAGAAATAGTCTGCTTTGATAAAGCCTTCCCCACTGATCCTGCAGCAAATGCTACCAGTAGTTGCTCAGACTTTCTTAGAGATTTTGTCCTGTTTAAGTAGAATCTTAGTTGTCTGTGTACATCCAATGAATGCAGAATCCACTCCCCCTTGTTCTGCGGATTTGGGAAAAAAGTTGGCAGGTGAATGGTCTGGTTAAGAGCCACACTGGATACCACCTTAGGCATAAAAGAAGGATTGGTCCTGAGGGCCACCCTGTCCAGGTAAAAAATAATGAAAGGCACCACTGCCATGAGAGCCTGTAGCTCTGAAACCCTTCTAGCTGAAGTGATTGCCAAAAGAAAGGCTGTTTTCCAAGAAAGAAATTTTATGTCCGCAGTAGCTGCTGGTTCAAAAGGAGGCAGGGTGAGTTTTTCCAGCACAAAATTGAGGTCCCATGCAGGAGTTGGCACTCTCCTGGGAGGCCTTAAATTTTTGGCCCCTCTGAGATACTGTTTTAGCAGTGGATGAGAAAAGAGGGGAGACTCTGTGTTGTAATGAGTCAAGATAGCAGAAGCATGGATTTTTATTGAAGAAAAAGATAGGCCCTTGTCAAGCATCTCAGTTAAGTATTGTAAAATCTGAGGAATATAGGGCTTTGCTGTGTCTATTCCTTGTGCTTGGTTCCAAGCACAGAATCTCTTCCATTTATCAGCATAAGATTTTCTAGTGGTAGGCCTTCTGGCTTCCAAAATGACATCCATCACAGGTTTACTGAGAGATGTGGTTTGAATCATTAGATGATTAGCCATGCTGCAAGGTTCAGAGTTTGGAGCTGAGTGTGCAGAATTTGATAGTTCTGCTGAGACAATAGATGAGGTGTTGAGGCAAGTACCACGGAGGAAGGTGCGACATATTCCTTAGGAGTGGGTACCAGTGTTGGTGAGGCCAGTCCGGAGCAATTAGAATCATTTATGGTTTTTCCTGTCTGACTTTTAGTAAGACCTTGTAGAGTAGAGGCAGTGGGGGAAAGGCATAAACTGATAGTTTTTTCCAGCTGAAGAATAGAGCATCCACTTTCAATGCTTTTTTGTGATGAGTTCTTGTGCAGAATTTGTCCAACTGATAGTTTTGGGGAGAGGAAAATAGATTTATGTCTGGGCTTCCCCATTTCTGTGTTAACATGCTGAAGATTTGTGGATCCAGTTTCCATTCATGTGGGTCCATAAGATTTCTGCTTAGGTCGTCTGCCAGAGCATTTTGCTTTCCTGGCAGGAACTGAGCTTGAAGATATATTTGGTAAGTAAAGGCTGTGTTCCACAAGGCCATGGTTAGTCTTCAAAGGGGGTAAGAATGGGTACCCCCCTGCTTGTTTATGTACCACATAACTGTGGTGTTGTCCGTCTTTATCAGTAGTTGTCCTGGATGAAGTAAGTCCATGAAGGCTGTCAGAGCATTCTGAACAGTTAGCATTTCTTTCTGGTTGATATGTAGATGCATTTGGTTTGGGCTCCATTTGCTCTGAATGTATCTCCCTGCCAGGTGGGCCCCCCAAGCATAGTCTGATGCATCTGTAGTTAGGGTTTGGGTGGCAGGGGGTAGAGTGAATGACAGTCCCTTGTTTTGGTGACATGTCTCTGCCCACCAAAGAAACTCCTGTTGTAGGCAGGGAATGAGAGGAATCATTGTTTCCAGGCTGTGACAATGTTGACTCCATAAACTTTTTAGGTACCATTGAAGTTTCCTCATATGCAGTCTTGCATATGGAATTAGCAGAATGCAGGATGCCACGAACCCTAAAGCCTGCAGAATTTGTCTTGCAGATAACTGGGGTTTTGTTGCCATTTGTTTGAAGTATATTGTCAATTGCATTTGTTTGTCTGGTGTGAGGCAAGCCATCTGGGCAGTTGTATTTAAGTTTGCACCCAGGAATGCAATTATTTGAGAGGGTACCAGTTGTGATTTCTTTTCATTTATAGTGTACCCTAGGCATGCTAGAAGCCTTTTTACAAATGCCAGATGTTGAAGAAGAGTGTCCTTGTCCTCTGCCTGAATGAGACAATCGTCCAGATAAGTATAAATTTGAATGTTTCTTTGTCTGCAGAATGCAATTACTAGTGCCAGGCACTTTGTGAAGACCATGGGTGCAATAGATAAGCCAAAGGGCAGTGCAGAGAATTGGTAATGCAAAAAACCTGCTTTGAAGTGAAGGTATCTTCTGCAAGATTCCTTTATTGGGATATGCAGGTATGCCTCTTTTAAGTCTAGATTTAGCAACCAGGCATTCTTGCCTAGCATAGGCAGTAGCTGTTGTAAAGTCAGAATTTTTAATTTTGGAATGTCCAGGAACGTGTTCAGGATCAATAAGTCCAGTATTGGACGCCATGATTTGTCTTTTCTGGGTTGAATAGCCCCCATATCCTTGAGGGACATGACTTGTTTCTGGGCCTCTGCCCACTGGTTTTGTGGCAGATCTGGGTCATCCGTTTGGAATTGGCAAAGTATGGAATTAAAATCTCTACCCCTGGGATACTATGTTTAATACCCACTTGTCATGGGTAATTAACCGCCAAATTTGAGCATGAAGTGCTAGTTTTCCACCTAAGGGGGCTGCCAAAAGATAAGTACTTGGAGATGGTAGAGGAAAGTCATTGAGACTGCTTACTGTAGGGTTGTGCTTTGTTACCTCCAGATTTGGAGGTGAAGGCACCCCATTTCTTTGACCTGTAAGATCCCTGTGATTGATATCTGAAGCCTTTTGAGCACCTGGGATTGCCCTGAGTGGCTCTGTTAGACACAGGAAAGGACCATTTCTTAGTAGGCCAGTGCCTACTGAACCTGGGTGGCTGCACTTACAAGAAATCTTTTACAGTTTGCATAGATTTAGCTTTGTCTTTTATTTTCTTTAAAACCTGTTCTGCCTTATTACCAAACAGACTATCATGCTGCAAAGGGGCATCCAACAATTTATCTTTAACATGATCAGGCATGTTTTGCTCCTTGAGCCAGGCATGCCTTCTTATCACAGATCCAGTTATGGCGGCCCTGCAAGAGGCCTCCAAGGAATCAAAACCACATTGCAAAGTATGCTTTCCAACCTGTTCTGCTGAATGCAATAAATCCTGTAACTCTTTATTTTCCACACAATCAGAAATCAACATCATTTTCTGTTTCAGTAAGCCCATAACATGCTGCTGATATTTAAGCATATGAAACTGGCAGTTTAAAGCCCTGATTGCCAAGGTTGCAGACGTATAAACCTTACCCCATCCATTCAGCGGCCTGGAATCTCTATCAGAAGGGGTAGGATTTTTGGCTGTAGAAGCCTTAATCCCCTTGGGACCCTGAGAAATAGTCTCAGGATCAACAGCAGGATTTTTAAAAGAAATTTGTGGGAGTCAGGAACCCTGTAATATATGTCTGGCTTACTAGGAGCCGGAGGCAGAGAATCAGGAGCCATGCTTGATTCCGAGAACACATCATCAACAATGTCTAATACAGGAGGTATTGCCAAAGGCCTACGCTGAGGAACAAGAAGGAAATCCCTAAGCCTTTTTTTTGATTCAGAGAAGTCCTGACTCTCCCAGTGAAAATGTTCCCTTAAAGTATGCAAAGTCTCTCCAAAAGAGTAATCCTCAGGAGGAGATGCAGATGGGATGAATTCCTCTGTATCAGAATCCTCATAAGGTGGAATAGAAAATTCCTGATCAGAAGAAGAATCAGAAGAAATGGAAACCTGATCTGAAGATTCATAATCAGTGCCTTGCCTAGGCCTCTTAGCAGGGGGGGTTGGGAACCCCTGATCAAGGTAATTAAATCCTCAGCCATTTTGATCATTTGTTTTTTAGGCATAGGGGCCTGAGCATGTGGCTCATGCATCATTTTTTTAGACATAGAAGTAGTTTTTGACCTTGTTTGTGTTGATGGCGTCAATTTAATATAAAAATGTTGAGGCCTGAAAACAGCCTCAGAAGCTGGTGCCTGCTCAGCGGCTCTGGACCCATCCAAGGGAGAGATATCCACGGGTTCAATACATTGCGAATCTCGCGGTATACCAGACTCCGAATGAGTCTTGGTAGAGGCCTGCAACTCAAAAGTGGCGGGTATCAGGGGCTGCGAAAGCACCTCACTGAGTACCGGCGAACCAGCAACTGGCTTAGGAGAAGCTTCGTCATCGGTTTTGGACCTCGACGGTCTGTTTCTGTCTTTTTCCTTGCATTTTTTGTGAACTCCAATAGTCAGGTTGCTAACCGATGACATTTCAGGGTAGTTAAATCTTGAACCAAAATATTTAGAAGCAAAAATATACTGACGCTTAATAGTGCATTGGTTAAATTTAGCACAAAACCGACAGCAAGGCACATTGTGGTCAGGGCCTAGGCAAGGAATACAGTACAAATGAAAATCCTTATGAGGTATTTGCTTCCCACAAGTAATGCAATTATTAACTTTTACTGACATCAGTAAGGAGCAAGAAAAAGTTTCCCCAATGGCGTACTTAGCTTTAGTTTGAAGACTTCGGTTCTGAAACTTGAAAACGAAAATTTCAGGAGTCGGCCGACCAGCACTTGTGAACTGCTTCTGCTTCAGGCACCACATGGCAAGAAAGACTGATTAAAATGGCATCGGCTGCATGTTTTATACCCCTGACGACCTGACGTCATGGAAGAGGAGACAGCAACTGACGCAGGACCCAAGACTTTGTTATTCAGGCCGACTGAGGGCAACCTGCCAACAGATTACCCAAATGTAATAACTGCAACAGTGAAACATGAAGAACATCAGATAAATTACCAGTAAAGGAAGTATGCCATACAAAAAGAAAAGTGATAGAATATGTTTACATTGTTAAGAAAAGAAACTACTGAACATATGCTTTTAAAATGCAGAAGAGTAAAAAGTTATAGGGCAAACTATGTAAAGATTTTTTCAAATATATAAAAGAAGTGGATACAATAAATATAGATATGATTAAATATGGATATAGGTTCATAGGTTCATAGGTTCATAGGTTCATACTAGGCTATCTGCCCGAGGGCATTTACAAGCCTAGCCCATAGTTTTGTGGCTTAAGCCACCCCTTTAGTATGGGGAACTATACCCATTATTTTGCTGTGCCTCTGTTGAGCAGTGACACTGAGGTAATCCCTGGGGTATATCTGTGATCTCCCATCCATTGGTCAAGATTTCTCTTGAACAAGGCCAGTAAACAATATGTTAAAATAATAGATACAAAAGTTATTTTATGTGACATGGGTTATATGGAATGAAAGAATAAATTATATTATGTTTAATGGTTAATGGATTTTAGAAACAATATTAAGTAAAATTAGATGGTTTTCATGGAAAAAGGAGTGGGGTCTAATAGAGATGAAAATTTACCATGACTGTAAGGAAAATCATGAATATGTATAAATATATCTGTGTGTGTGTGTGTGTGTGTGTGTGTGTGTGTGTGTGTGTGTGTGTGTGTGTACTCCCCTGCCAATCTTTCTGCAGATCATTGTTCTGCTGTGGCAACCCTTAAAGGGAAAAGCCGAAAGGAAAAGAAGATAAATATTTAAATAAGAGTTCTTTTTGTATATAAAGGCCCCATTCTCATTTTGATACATGCTGTCAGACCTTTTTACATCCTCCTGAGCTATCATCAACTCAAGCAGATGGGGCTTTGATTTAACATCTCATCTGAAGAGTGGTACACTCAGGAGTGTAGCACTCCCCTTATACTGCACTGCAATGTCAGCAATTGATCTATCTGGTGTAGGCATAGAACCCACTGCCTTCTGTACTAACGACAAGTGTGTTACCCGTTGTACCACTGACACTGAATATCTAATTTCCTGTGACTGTAGAGCAAAATCTACAGCTGTAGATCAAAGCAACTGTTGCAGATAGACTGATACTGCTGTTTCATCTGAAAAAGTAATTTGCACTTGCTGCCTGAGTCATAACAATTGAAGACATAAAGATGAAAGACCCTGGAACCATGCATGACTAGCAAAGTTTAGAATATATCAACCAGATCATAGGTGATTGGGGAATGGAGATAAAGAAGAAAGGAGCATACCTGTCAACTGTCCCTGATTTTGCCTCTTATTTTTTAACCATTGAAGATTGTAGACGGGCAATAATAGTAGAGTTTCACACTTCTTATTGTTCAGAAAATACATGTTGATGCTGCACAATCGGTTGCTCTGTTAATTTTTAAGTGTATTAGCTTAATATTTAAAAATCTTTCCTGATTTTTGTCTTTATCCATTATTGTTGAACAAAAAAGCTAAGAGTTATAACTGGGATTCCAAGATGCCAATTTTTTAAAATTCATTTACTGCACTGAACGATGCATATTGTGGAACTTAGCAAACATGACTGTGAATCAGCAAATGGCCCAGCATGGTAGAAATCATGACTATTACAAGGGTTCTTGTAACTTTATATAAGAATAAATGACATTGGAGAGTCCGAGTGATTTAAGTCTCCGGGGGGAGTAGTCCCCTTTGTGGTTACATGTACTTATGTTCTGTTTTAACCACTTTGCCTGCTTATCATGATACAGATGGTAGTGGCACCAGCTGTAATGTGTACAATAGGACAGCATACCACTGAACCTTACAATGACATAATTATAAAACACACAATTACAGGTTATAGCACTCAAAACAGACCATTAACAAAGAATGGAGTGCTAAAAATGGGAATTTGATTGGCATAAATAAACCAAGTCCTTTATTAAAAATGTTAAGTGCTTTCATCCCTCACTGGGGACTTCATCAGAATAACTCATACCACTGAATTACTTCCTTAAATAATTAATCTAATTTAGGTATCTAATTAAAAAAAATGAAAAGATACAACACATAAATACTTATGCATCAAATTTGTTAATTAATATAATACAATTATTTTATTTTAACTTTCCATTATACTGCCTTGAGGTTGCTCTTTTCAGGTGGGCAGGTAATGGATAATGCCAGCTATGTTCTGTACATCTAGATCTAATATTGGATGGGTTGTTTTACATAGCAAATGCACATATTCCTGTACGAAGCAAGTCCAGCAGTAGTTGTGATGACTTCATGTGTATATATGAGAGGCTCGGTTTGTGAATTGACCGATTATAAAACAAGAGAATGCCTGATGGTATCTTAAGGTATGTACATATATAAAGGTGTATGTCTCATTCATCTACAGAGTTAGATGTCCAATATGTGATATCAGATGGAAGGTGTAGCAGATTAAGAATATTTCTGTCTATGAAGAGGAGTAATGTTTAAGGCAAGGCAAACTAGGAATTGGGCCATTTATGTAATACTGAAATGAATGAAAATTATTAAGAACAAAACCTATATTTATATTGCTTTATGATAATAATGGAATATGTTTTTTGTACTACTTTGAATTTTTGTTGCAACTTAAAATGTGATGATTTAATAAAGATGTTAAAAAAGACAGAGGAGATTCAGAAACATTAATGCTAGAAGTAAGCCTGTTTTTGCAGATGGTGGTAATCATTTCGGATTCAGAGACAGCACTACCACAGTGCTAAAAAGTGTAGCACTGCAGTGGGCTGTCCATGTGGCCTACCGCAAATGTTAATGAGGCATTCCAGGGGAGTAGCCTAAGCTAACATGCCATGTCATCTTCCCTGGAAATTTACACAGATAAGTGATTCACTTAGTACATACATTATGTCGACTGGCCATGTTAATATGGCTAAAAGTTCACATTCTCCAATTACTTTCTGTGGGTGAAATTACATCTGCGACAAATGCCTGTGAGTTTAGCAGACAGGTAGTGGTGGAAGTGTGTGTATGTGTGTTGCTGCATGTGTGAAGGTATGTAGAGGAATGAGTGGCCACAGGTGAGTGTGTATGTGTGAGAGTGTGCTTGCATGCATGTTTGTGTGTGTATGTGTGTGGGTGTGTGTGTTTGAGTGAGTGCATTTTTGTGTTTGTGTGTGTGGGTGTGTGCATGTGTTTGAGTGAGTGCATCTGTGAATGAGACTGGGTGGGAGGGTTATGTGTGTAGGTGTATGCATGAGTGAGTATGACTGTGAATGACACTGAGTGGGAAGGTTTTGTGTGTGTTGTAGGTGTGTGCATGAGTGAGTGTGCCTGTGAATGAGAGCAGGTGGAAGGGTTTTGTGTGTGTGTATTATATGTGGAGTGGGGCTATCATACCTCCCAATTCCCCTAGACTATCAAGAAAATCCTGCAATATTGGTGGGAACTCTAGATACCACAGAAATGTAATTATCACTCTAAAGACACTTAAATACTTAATAGAAACAATTTTGCAGCACAAAAGACATATGGGGGCAGGGGGACACTAGGAATACACTATTAATAGTACGCTAAAAGACACTTACAAAGTTAATAAGGCAACAGTGGATGTCCTTTTATTCTCATGTTACAACATTCTAGACTCTTGGGTCTCCCTCTCTTGTTACCCGAAAGTCCGGCCAGTATACATAAGCTTCTAGTCACTGCAGGGTGTGTGGGATGTCTGACATGGGTTAAGGGAGCGTGGGCCATAAAAGTAAAAACATCTGCACACACCAGACCTCAGAACTTCTCTAATGCCAGCTGAATGCCAGCTGCTCCTGCCTACTGGCCGTTGTATCGAATTTTCTAAGATAAGTACCCCACTGGGGACATTTTGTTATTTGAGTCATTGCATGCCTGTGTGAGTTCATGTCGTTCAGGAAGGGAAAGTGTAAGTGCGTTTGTCAGATCCCCCATAAAGATGCCCACGAGCTTTGCCTTTTTTGTTTAGGGCCTACGTATGACCATAAGTCCTGTTCCATCTGCCAGGGGGCCTTCATTTAAAAAACCTGTGCAGCTGTCTGCACATGTTGAACATTTATCTTGAGAATCAGTACTTTAAGCTCCTAGCTTTAGGTATGGAAGGGCCATCTGGTCAACCCGTCGAGCCATCTAAGAAAAAGGCCAAAGTCACTAGTCCTGAATCTGTAGCTGCACCTCCTCCACCCAACATCCCTCCTGTACCCTGTGTCAGCCTGGAGGAATGATCGGTTGCTGCTGATATAGGTACAGTGGGAACCAATGTGGAGGCTGCAGAACCCAGAGCGGAAGGCTCATCCTCAGAGATTATGCAGACATTAGCATCTGATAATGAGGGGGAACCTCAGCTTGTACTGGTCACCCAGACAGGTCCCTCCACTATTCCCCATGTTTCTGACTCCAGGCCTACCTTGGCTACCGATGCCCGCTAGGCCTTCTCTCAAGAGAAAAGAGAAAAGGAAACATGTTTTCCCCTAGTAGAGAGCCAGCCAGATTGCAGGCATTTTCACAAAACCTGTAGATTGGCTTAAAGGCCTGCTACATCCTTAGGCTCCCCAGGGGCTCCTCCTGTGATGAGCCCAAAGCCTCAGGCCTTAGATACTTCACCAGTTGAAGCTGAGGAATCCTTTGACTCCTCCTCAGAGGATTCCTTGTGTTATGCCTCCCAATTGTCATTGCCCCCTTGGCTATGTCTCCCCAGAGGAAGAATCTGCAGAGGCAGACTTCCCAGCTGAGAATCTCACTTTTGTGGTGACCATTGCAAAGATGAGGGAACATTTCAAATGGGACTCCTCTGAGATGACAGAAGTTTAGAAAAGATATTATGAACTTCTACAGATGGACTCCCCTGCCCCTTCAGCTATACCACCAGTACTGCCTTAATTCCTGGATCTATTTAATGCAGCATCACTCATTCCTGACTCTCAGCATCTTGCACCCTGAAGGCCTGACAGATTTTACAAGGTCCCTGAGGGAGCACAGTTCCTTGTTAAGTGCCTTGTAGTGGACCCTGGCACTGTTTCAGTGTCAGCTGATAAGGCATCTAAACTCCTGCAATCCTCCACACTGCTCCCCTTAGACAAAGACAGCAAGGCCATTGAATTCCTGGGGAAGAAGGTCTACACTTCATCTACCTTGGTTTTCAGGGCAATAAATTACCAAACCCATATGTCCAAATATGCCCTGGCCCTTTTAGAAAAAGCCACTAAACTCCTGAATGACATCCCTGACTCTCCTGCCAAGGCTCAGATATCCAGCCTTATATCCCTATCTTCTCAGGTCACTAAGCATTCCATTAGGTGCAGCTATGATGCAGCTGAAGCCTCTGCCAGGTCTGCTGCAGCTGCCTCAGTCCTGAGAAGATCTTCTTGGCTAAGGTTGCAGCCCCTACCTGATGACATTAGGGCAAAACATTTGGATGTGCCTCTTGATAACCTTGCCCTCTTTGGGACTAAGGTGGCTGACTTATTCAAATCTCTGTAACAAAATGGGAAGGAGTTACAAGACCTAAAGCACCTATTTGTTTCTCCTATTCCCCAAATTCCATAGGCACTACCCCTCAAAAACTCAGTTCATCAGGAAGCATTCTGCCCCTACCACTACCTCCACAGCCAGAAAGACTGGCAGGAAGCAAACAACTACTTCCAGACCAGTTCAGACTCCAGCCCAGAAGCCTCAATTTCACAGACTACCAGCCATGACAGACACAGGAAAGGGTTTCTACTCCAGGCTTTTCCTTGTCCTAAGAAAAGATGGCTACTGGTGACCAATCCTAGCTCTTTCCCACCTCAATCTCTTCCTACAAGTGCCACCTTTCAAATGCTCATTCTGCAAACCCTTTTCCCTTTGATTTTCCCTAGGGATTCTTAGCCACCTTGGACATCAAGGATGCCTACCTGCACTTCCCCATAAGGCTCAGTTACAGGAGATACCCGTGATTCTCTGTGGCCTCCTTATATTATCAATTCTCAGCCCAGCCCTTCAAATTTTCTACTGCACCAAGGGTCTTCACCAAGTGCTTGGCACTAGTGGTAGCCCTCTGCAGGACCCAAGAGATTCAAATCTTCCCTTACCTAGATGACCTTCTCATTCAAGCAGACTACACAGAAGCCCTGCAGTGCCATTTACAGGTAATATTATCCCACCTGCAAGCACTGGACTTCAAGATAAATTACCCCAAATCCAACCTGAGTCCCTCTCAGGACCTAGTCTTCTTGGGGTGCAGGATAGGGGTGGGTGTCATGAGGGCTTTCCTGTCATCTCAAAAGGTGGAAGACTTAAGGCAGTACCTAATCACTGTCCTTCAGGCCACAGACTTGACTGCCAGGCAGTACCTCAGACTCCTAGGGTATATGGCATCAACCATTCCCATGTTGTCTTTGACGAGGCTCCACATGTGAAAGCTATAATGATACCTGAGGTCTGTATGGATACAGTACTCTCATCCTCCAGAATACAAAATCCCCTTCCTACCTTGCCTCAAGAAAGAGATTCAGTGGTGGTTGAATCAAGTGAACTGCAACCCAGGACTACCCCTACAGACTCCCTTGCCAGTACAGGAAATATACATGGATGCCTCAGATATGGGGTGGAGAGCAGCCATTAATCCCCTAAGAGTCCAGAAGACTTGGTCAGAGTCCATCAAACAGGAACATATCAATATCAGAGAGATGAGAGAAATCCTTTTAGCACTAAAAGGCCTTATAACATGCACTGAAACAAGGCCCACTAAAGGTATTCACAGACAACACTACAGTTCTGTGGTATGTGAACAAGCAGGGGGGACAAAATCCTACTTGCTATGCAGACTAGCTCCCTAAGTGTAGGAGCTTGCCATAAAACATGGAGTTATGCTACAGGCAGTGTACATCCCTTCAGAACAGAATACTCAGGCATACCCCTTAAGCAGGCCCATGTCACAGTCCTACAAATGGATGCTCCACAGGGATGTGTTCTTGGACATAGTCAACAATCAGGGTACACTACAGCTAGATCTGTCTGCCTCCCCTATGAAAAGACAACTTACATCTTTTTGCACCAGGTTGCCCAGCCATCTGGCAAGGGCAATGGACACCTTCTCAATCCCTTGGAAGGGGATGTTTCTGTGCACTTTTCCCCCTTCCCACTACTCCAGAAAGTCCTACTGTCCTACTGAAAATAAGCAGGATAAACCAAAAATCTTGTTGGTGACTTCCTTTTGGCCAAGACAGTAATGGTTCTCCATCGTTCTGCATTTAGCCAGGGGCAGTCACCACAAGTTACCTCACAGAGTGGACCTTCTCATACAGGACAAGGGAACTCTAATCCATCCCCACCTACAATCTTTGAATCTCACCCTGTAGGTGATAGAATTCTGATTCCTTACAGACATCTCTACAATGAGGACATGCTCACAGTCCTTCAGGAAGCCAAGAAACCTAATACTAACAGATCTTATATATCTAAATGGAAAAGATTCTCCATATGGTGTCTACAAAGACAGTTGGATCCTTTCCAGGGTGATGTCCCTTTGATACTGTCATACCCATGTGAACACTTGCAGACAGGGTTGGCCGTACTCTTCTGTTAAAACCCACCTGGCTGCTATTTCAGCTTGTCTGCCTCAGGACCCTCCTTCGGCTTCCAGATTGCCTGCAAAGTTATTCCTTAAGGTAGTGCTGCATCTCAGCCCCCCCCCCCCCACCAGAAACCCATTCAACCTCCCTGGAACCTGAATTATGTTTAGGAGAAGCTCACAGTGGTCCCCTTTGAACCAGTTTCTAAGGCTTCTCTGAAACACAGCACTTGGAAAACAGTATTCCTAGTGACATTGACATCAGCTAGAAGAGTGAGTTACAGGTACTCATGGCCATTCTCCCATTCCTTATCTTCCACAAAGACAGGGTAACCCTTAGGACCAACCCTTCCTTCATGCCAAAGGTGGTCAATGAGCTATCCTTAAACCAAGCTATTCACCTTCCAACCCTTTTTGCCCATCCTCACAGTGACAGTGAGAGAGTCCTACACTCCCTTGATGTGCATAGACAGCTTAGGTTTTCCTTAGACAATACCAAATCTATCAGAAAATCAGACCAATTGTTTGTTTCCCTTCACACCAGGGCCCTGGGGATAGCAGTGACAAAACTGACAATTTCAGCCTGGATTTCCAGAGCAATTTCCTTCTGCTATGCACACCATGGGAAATCCTTGGGGTCCAAAGTTAAAGCACACTCCACTAGGGCTATGGCTTCATCTGGAGCTTTCTATAAGTGACTGGACACTGCCACTACTTTCGAGGCAGCCACATGGACATCTGTCCACACATTTATCAAGCATTACAAATTGGACCAAAGTTCCAAATTCAAGGCTGGATTTGCCAGGACAAACCTCCATGGATTTATAGAGAATAGTTCTAAGCCACCACCCTCTTCTTCCCAGTGAGCTTTGGCACTCACCCAAGAGTACAGAATACTGCAACATGTGAATAGAAAGACATAGAATAGTTGTCTAAAATCTTACCATAACCATAGATGTCCCTCTCTTCTGTGTTGCAGTATTCTGTCCCTCCCTCCTTCCCCTCATTTTCCATTGGACTGTCCTTTACTGAATGGCACTGGACTTGTACAGTTTTTCTGGGACTGGAGTCCAGCTGTGGTCTGGTGCATGCAGACATCACTTTTATGCCCCACATTCCCTTAGCCAACATCAGATATCCCATGCACCTTGCAGTGACTACAAACTTTTGAAGACTGGTTGGACATTCGGGTAGCAAAAGGAGGAAACCCAAGAGTATAGAATACTGCAACATTGACGAGAAGGACATCTATGTTATGGTAAGATTTTACACAACAATCCAACAAAAAATGGCCAGCACAGCAAGCGTGGAAAAATAAATATATTTTATTTATTATTGCATAGCAGCCAAAAATTGCATTAGCACTGCATACAAATGCAGCACAATCTAATGCAAATAATCTAAACTGTTTTTGCTCCAAAAAGTGCCTTCATCAGTGAAGATTTTACTCAACTATTTATTATGCCCTAGGTAAACTCATCATAATGCATAATTTTATATCCTGAATCCAACCTGCTATCTCAAAACATTAAGTAACTAAGATCACTGGGGTTTGTGTTTTAGCATCTGTGTTTTATTTGTGACAAGACATTAGTTATCATAAGGTAACACTCTAGTTAGAATAGCAGTAATCATAAACTTAACAGTCAGTAAGGCCTTTATGTTCAGACAATTTTTTAACAGTAAAACAGAACTTTGTCCAGTACTGCTTTTTCTTTAGAAGTATCTGTCAACCATAGACAGACATAACGACTCATTTTTTTCTTTTCTCTATCTCTCTCTATGTTTTTCTCTGTGTTTCTTTTAGTTAGATAAACCACAGCCTGTGTAGTATACTAACTGCAGAGAACATCTGGATTCAACTAATATCAAAAAGAAAAATCAGTGGGAGCCCTTGAAGTCTCAGAAAACCCAGTATGCATCCTATACTGGGTCAAAAACAAACCAAAAAGAAACTTTGTGGTGTGGAGAGTGTTAATGTTCACTTCCTGAATTATGTTAAGCACCTAGTTCATTAATAAAAATCAAACTGTAAAATATGTACCACAAAATAATAAAATAGAAAATAGTAGGTAGTCCACAGCTGGGTTAAAAATGGAATATTCTTTATTGAAACACACAAACAAGTGATCCTAGTTGAGTATAATGAAAAGAATATGCAATATCTGCATCACCTTCAAGTTAGAGAAATAGGGCTAAATCCATGAACTTTTAAGGTTTTAACTGTTAATCTATGAAGACGTTTTTGAAGGGTTACTAGATTTAGTGCATTTAAATATAAAAGTTAAAGAAGGTTTTCAGCTCTAAACTCAGAACAATTTCTTGGGTCAACATTACCTCCCTTGGTTCATTAACTAAGAATTTTCATTAACATATTTATTTATGTTTTGTGCTATGCAATTTGTTGCAATACTTTGTGTGCTGTCTTAAATAATAAAACTGCATTTTCTATACACTTCTTAACAATCCACTCTCTACATAAACCACACAAAAATAGTCCTTTGTGCTGCCTTAATTTTGTTCATTTATTATTTTGCAGATTTCCAGAATAATGCTGTCTTTACAACAAAAGGTTCACTGTAGTTATTTAGTTTATGTGCTATAAAAAGTGTACTACATATGCATCCAGAAACATAAGAAATTTGACAGGGTGTACTCAGTAAGGTAAACTGTATCGCTAACAATATTTTAAATTTCTCTTGATTAGCAGCTCCAGGTAATTTTTCCAGAGAGGACTGTCTAACATGCCAAGACAGTTTCATCTGCATGGAAGATGCTTTTTTGTGATCAGCTGTTTGAATATAATTGTTTCTTGCTACTGTGATAAACTGTTCCATCCTTTAAAATTATCTTGAGTAATTTAAATAGCATGGTCAACTAAAGCATTTAACTGACTTTTGATTTTAAGCTATTTTAATAGTAAATAAAATAGTCTTAATGGTAGAAAATAAAAAAAAAGCCATGACATCCAAAATCCTGATACAGTCCTTGCAGTGACCGAAGTTTGACTGGAAAACCTTAGAAATAGCTCTAGATATAGATCTGTTTTTCCCTGTGGAAGAAAGCTCTTTGAAATGAGGTGTCCAGTTGAGCTCAGAGGACCACAATCCTATGTGAAGGAATCAAGAAAGACTTTTGAATGATCTCCTGAAATCCCAGCTTGTGTAAGAGATCTCTCACCTAAAAGACAAATTCCTGATACTTGAAAAATACCCTACAAAGATAAGCAAGTCATCTAAATATGGCAATATGTGGAAACTCTGTAGCCTGCAATGAGCTATAACTGGAGCTAGATACTTTGTGAAGTCTCTTGGTGCAGTCGATAGTTCAAAGGATATGGCAGAGAACTGATAATGTGATCCAGATACACAAAGCCTTAAGAAACATCTAAAGTCTGGATGAAAGGGGATGTGATGATAACCATCTTTCAAGTCTACTGTTACCAGGAAACTTGAAAGAGGAAGAAGAGGTTAAGGGTTGTGAAGCGACATCATTTTGAATCTGGGCACTATCACAAGCAGACTTAGGAAAAAAAGATGCAGAACTGGTCTCAAATCATTTTCTTTCTGTGGCACTAATAACATCTTTAAATAAAAATCCTTCCACATCCGGGAATGAGGAACTTGCTCCGCTACTCCTTGGGACAGAGTGTGATAAAAATACGGTGGGAACATAAAGTCTGATCTGGAAGATGAGGAATGACCCCCTCGAAAGGAGGAATTTCCTCCCACTGCCACCTGTAACCTCAGTGAATGATGTTCAGAACCCATTTGTCTAAAATAATCTGTTGCTCAAGAGCATAATTCAGGGATTCAGACCTTCTGGAGGAAAGTAGCGGCCAGGGTGGCAGGGGTTTACAAGGTCTCTAAAACATTCATTCAGACTTGTTGGACTGTCAATGATTTTGGAGGATGCAGGCTTCTTTTAGAACCCCTTGTCATTTCATCTTAAACATATGTTTACCTGCATTTTGGTGAGACTGTTCATTCTGCTTTTTTACCAAAATTGGATGAGGAGTTAGAGAATCTTTTCATTTCACTTTTTGATCACCTCTGCAACAGAGGGACCAAAAACTAAATTTCTATCCACTGGGGAATTTAACATCTCATTTTAACATTATCTAGGAGGTTCTAAGAATGGAGCTGTGCAAACCTCCACAAAACAGTACCAGTGGTCATAGCTGTGGAAGAAGTATCAACAGAGTCATATACACACAATGTAAACAATGAGCAATGACCTGTCTAATAACAAAACAAAATTATTTAAAGCAGGTTTTCCCCAGAAGTAGAAAATGTAGATAAAATATTCCTCACACTTCCACAATTAGTCAGAACAAATTTTAACATATGAATCTGACAATTCAAAATTCTGAAAATTAAAGTTACAGAGGTACACACTTTTTCTTCAATACTTATCAATAATTTTCTCATCATTATCAGAAACAGTAGGATTGGAATTAACTAAGTGTTTAGCAGCAGTGGAATCAATTAAAGCTGTAGCTGCTTAGTCAGGTTTGAGAATAGTATACAAAAACTTAAAAGACTGAGGAAATTTATACATCCAATGCTGTTTCAGGGGCAACTAGCTGACTATCAAGAAAACTGGAGGCAGTAACACACACATCTTTTAAAGCACACAGAACATGAGGAGTGCATGTATGTTCTGGAAATTCCTTCTGTAACAACTCAGTGTTTTCTGAGAGATTGAGAAACTTCAGTGTTCTCCCATTAAGAACACTGGCATAGTCTCAGAGAAAGAGAAGTCCCCCCCAGAAGAATCAAAAATTGAGCTCTCCTCTGAGTCTGAATCTGAAATCTGAAGAGAAAACCCTGTATCTGTCCCTTCATCCCCCTTTTCGGATTCAGAATCCTGCATCCCTTCAGGAAAATCTGTATCCCTCTTTCTTTTACCAGTAACTACTTAACAAGAAGGCTCAACAGCTTGAATTAAACCCTGAGTCAGACCCAGTAAACTACTCCTGTCTAAGGAAATTTGAGAAGTAGTACCCACATGCTAGGTTTTCTGTTTCTTTTTGACAGAAAAAAATGAGGCCAGCTGTGTTACTAATGGCAACAGCAGCAGCAGCAGCCTTCCCAGGAATGGGCACAGCATTCTGACACAAAAAGGAAGCCTTACCTGTTCCTTCTATGAGAACTGATAATAGTGGCTTTCCCTTGCCTACCAAGAGGATCCAACAGACACAGAGGATGCAATTAATCCCCAGTCCATAGTGGTAGTAGCTGCTATATCATAGGGATTTGGGGTAAAAGATGAGAGTCTGAGGTACAACAAATGGCCACAGCAGAGTCATCCACCTACAGCTGAGGCACATTGCTAGCCTGCTTGGTGACAAAGGCTGTTTGCTTAACTTTTCCTTTTTGTGGCTGGAAGAAGGACTGACCATGGGACCAGTAGTTTTCTCCATGTTCTAGCTAAAAATGGTTCCTGTTTCCCAGGGAAGACAAGCAGCAAATGACAGCAAAACCTACAAGTCTTTAAAGTCACTTTTTCACAGAAAATCACAATAAAAAGTGCTTAAAACAATTTGCCAGCCCCCAAAAAAGTAAAATAAATACAATTTATCACACAAAAATAGTTTTCAGTTACTTTACACATAAAAGGAAAAAAGAACTCTCCCATTTAAAAGCACAATACAGTCTCATGACAGTCTGTTAAAACACAAACTCCTAGATTTAAAATAACTTTCCTGAAGAGGGAAGTGATAAAGCACAAATGTTGTTGTTGTTGTGTCTTATAATATTAAGAAAATGGAAGTTTTTTTCCCCCAAAGGGAATTTTATCTGTTCAGCAAAGGAGGTGCACCAAGCCAACCATTGATCCTCAAAAGCCATCAGCATTAATCAATCTCTGAAAAGTATGATGCCCAAACTTATCTTTTAGTCAGCTCAGTTAGAGCTGCCTGACAGTCTGGGTTCATGGAAGGTACCCTGAAGCTTTGGAAGCTGGCTGGCTGTTATATCATTGGCCCGTAAAGTTAACGCTAATGTAGCAGTCATAAATATGATGAACATTGTGTAATTCAAAAAAACATTTAGGCCATGCAAGTCTATGCTCATCTGCACCTTTCATCTTTCATATGAAAAATTGACATTTAATGCTTAAAGTAACAGGTAAAGTATGCAAGAGGTGTACATACATAATGTCACTGAAGGCTAAACTCTCGCATAGAAGCACACATCACGTTATCAAAACCACACACATACAGCACTCCCCCACACATGGCACACAATACACACATAGCCCAACATATGCTGAGGCACTTAAAATGCAATCTTCCTAAACAAAAAAGACCTCCTAGCACTTCCTTCAGCAAAGATTATCCTCAGCAAACCCAGAAGTAATCGACAAAAGCAACATGTAACAGTATAGATACAACCTCAATCAGTGCAGCACCAAATACAAATCTCATAGGGAAAGTAAACACTCTTCCAAGAATTCTAGCTATGAGGACTCCTATGTAAGACATATTGATGCCCCTCAAATCAGGCTGAACAAGAAGGCCACAGTTTCTTATGTGGATCCAGGATCCACCAAATTTCATTGCACCACAGGTACCAGTATGATTCCATCATAGTCCATGAAGCTGTAAATGATTTGAGATGTACCTCCCTAGACTATATGACAGAGACATTATAGATCTCCCTGACTATATGTCTTAGGTTAATAAAACAAAAAAGAGGCAAAAAATGGAAACAAACTGTTTTTTGTATGTTAGCGCTTTCGTCAAATTTAATAACTCAACTTCTTCAGACAAACAGAACAACCATATCAGATACACTTAAATACCAAATACAAAATCACATGATCAAGGGTAAAAGTCGCATGACCAAGCAATGTTAAACTTTTAAAGTGACCACATTACTTTTCTAAGAAAAACATTTTGAATGCATATAGTCATTTAAAATACCATCCGTCTGAAAAAGAACATTCAGCATCCTCATTTTTTAAAACATGCACAAACAAAAATACACAAATAATATAAAATTATAAACTATTCAATGAGTCAAACTCTTCAATTTCAGCACGCAGACTATAGAACACAGATCATTTAATCCTGGTTGATTATAGGCATGTGTTCTAATCTGCCAAATTAACTCGCACTGCTCAAGTCTTGGGGTATGTGAATCTCCCCTTTCATCATACTCAACTTGATCTATCACTCTGAATAAAAATGAGTGACCTGGCTGATTGATCACAGGTTTAGCTAAAGCACTTTCCAACCTCCCTTTTCTAATATTATATAGGTGTTCATACACATGGTCTCTTAATTTATGGTCAGTCTTATCTATGTAAAAACTAGGACAAGACTGGTACTGGGCTAAATACACCACTCTACTGGAATTACAGTTGCACTTGCCCTTACAAGTATACTTTCTCCCTTTCAGTGTGTATATATAACCCACAGCCATATACTTACAATAGGCACAGGCCTCACATTTAAACATACCTTGTTGCATTGTCAGTCACAATTTTTTAAATTCGAATAACCCTTTCAGGTTTTGAGCTCTTCTAAAAATAAATTTAGGGTTAGTACTTAGTTTGCTTACTAAGGACCCCTCTGATGCTATTACACTCCAATTCTTAATCAAGACCTGTTTAATGTTGCCAGTATCAATATTATAAGGGGTTATAAAAATCAAGGGATAGTTTACTATTTCACTTTGTTGGATATCATCACTCACTGTACCCCCATTTTCCATCATACATTGTCCACCCCCCAAGATAGCTTTGAAATAAACTACATTCCTTTTCATTTGAACTTCATTCACCAATTATTCGAGTAAGGGTGCCTGGTAGCCTGTCTTCGAAAACATTTAGACTAACAAGTCACATTCAGTCATGAAATCAAAATTAGTAGTGCACATTCTGGCTGCTCTTACGAGCTGTCCCTTCACAACAGATTTTTTCTCATACCAAGGGTGAGCACTAGTAAAGTGCAAAAAGATCTTTGCTTTATAACATCTATTCTGTCTATCTTTAGACAAGTCCACATCTAAAAGTGTTATCCTCTCTGTACTGAATGTGTGGGTGAATGTTAGAAATTCTGTTGTTCTATTACAGTATTCAACAAATTCAACAAATAAATCATGTCCACCCTTAAATATAATAAAAATATCATCCAAAAATCTGGTGTAGTAAAAAATGTGCTGAATAAAGAGATTATTATTAAATACAAATTCACTCTCCCAATACGCCATAACTAAGTTAGCCAAAATGGCTCCTACTGGGGAGCCCATGGCTACACCCTTTTTCTGCAAATAATATTTACCCTCAAACAAGACGAAATTATTGCTCAAAATAATATCCAACAATTCCTGTATAATGGAAACATTAGTGTTACTAACACCCCTCTTAGCTAAAAGTAAGCTCACCCATTCATTTCCTAGATCTTGCGGAATTACAGTATAAAGGTCCTTTACATCTACAGCAGCAAAGTTAAAATCAGGTTCAAAATTTAAACTATTGATGTTCTCCAAGAAGGATCATGATGAGTCTTTGCAAATATAAGGTTCCTTCACTACATACTTCTTCAAAAAATTATCTACAAACTTAGCTAGGGGGTACATAATGGAATTCCTACCTTTCACGATTGGCCGGAAAGGGGGATTTACCAAATCTTTGTGAACTTTTGGGATCCCGAAAATCACTGAAATCTGAGGGGCTGGCACAGAGAAATAATTCAGTAAATCAAGGTCAATATGATTCTCTATAAACAAGTAATTCAAGTAAATGTTAATTCTCCTGTACGCTTGGTTCATTTCATTCAAGGAAACCAAAATATACATGTCAGTGTTTAACATATTGAGCATTTTCTCATTATAATCAAAAATGTTCATAAACACAAGTCCCCCACCCTTCTCAGGTCTGGAAATGCGCACTCCACTTTTTCTTAAATTTTCTAACATTTCTCATTCAACAGGTTGAATATTAATACAATTCCTCTTTCTGCTCTTTTTATTACTATCCATATTCCTTAAATCTATTTCACAAATACACTTAGTGGTGGATTAAAAATACTTGGAACCCTGAATTCAGAAATTTCACAATTATTCCCATTAAACAACAGATTCAGGTTTAACTTACGAGTGTACAGTTTCAAGGCAAAGTCCTGCTCAAATCAAAATTTTTTACTTGGCACAAAAGTCAAACCTTTGGACAACAAGTCTACTAATTTACTGTTTACTGCATAGCTTGAATAATTAAAGATGTTAAAGTCCCCATCTGAATTTTTTACAATATTTAGGGACCAATCATTTCTCCTTTCATTTGGAACCCTATATTCAGTAGTCAATTCAGTTACTGCAGTGTTAAAACAAGTACCTCATCTGTTGTTACCGACGACGGTTCCTCTTCCTGTTGTTGTTTCTCCCAAAGTTGTTGTTCCTCCCAAAATTCTGTTGGCCATGATTCTGGCCCCTGTGAAAATTTTGATTATCCTGGTTGTTTGGGGGATTGTAATCGCCCTGAGGACTAAAATTTCGATTTCTAATTCTTTCACTTTGTTGCAGGTCATTTGGAGCCCCAACCTATTGCTCCCCACCATCATCATTACGCTGATGGTTCTCATATTCATCCAGACTTCCTTCAGCACTATTGGGAGGCAGGATTCTGACATCACCGTGTAGTTCTGAGTGTGAATGAGCTTCCCCTGAGATACTACAACTGTTCCACTGCTGAGATGGGGATGGTTTAGGGTATGCCACTCCCCTTTGATAGTCATTCTGATCACAGGTAAATTTTTTAAACTTTGTAGTCTGTAATTTCAGCATTTGGCCATCAGTGCTTGAAAAAACACGATTATAATCAAATGTATACCTTTCAAAATCTAAATCACATTTAATAAGTGTATCCAGTGCATCAATCTCAGTCATTAAATTATCAGCCATCTCCTGATAATGTTTAACAAAAAAGCTCAAGCAGTTCCAACCCTTGTTTGTCAAAAAGTTTGACTAGTTCTTGATGAAAGGGTGAATCTGCTACCAGTTCTGTAGGTTCATAGGTAGGTACTAGGCTATTGGCCCTAGGGCCTATATAAGCCTAGCCAAAAATGTACCCTGGCTTTCGCCACCCAAGAAAATTATTTTCCTGTGCCCCTGTCGAGCAGAGTCACAGAAGTGATCCCTGAGGTGAATTTCCTATTTCCCATCCAATCATCAAGATTTTTTTTGAAGAGTGCTAATGAGGAGCTCTGTTTGACATAGATAGGTAGTCTGTTCCAGAGTATGGGAAGTCTCTGCGACAGGAATCTATCCCTCCAGCATGTTCTGTTTATTGTGGTGACAAGATTTCGGTCCCTATAGCATGTAGCTTGGAGGGACTGGGATTTCTTTAAGTGGAGCATGTCCAACAGCTCTGGGTTTGACATAGCTTTGTTTATTAGGCAGAGATCGCCTCTAAGTAGGTCATATGCGACGGAGTAAAGCTGGAGTTTTTTGAGATGGTCTGTGTAGGGCATCTGTTTGAGGCCAGTAATCCTCTTTGTGAGGTATTTCTGTGGCCTTTCCAGTTGTTGTAGATGTCTTGTGAGGTACATACCAAAAGGGGCGTTGTACTCTATAATGGGTCTAATGAGTGATGAGCAGAGGGGAACAATGACCTCATTTTTTCTGAATGAGAAACCTTTTGTGATGAGGTGAGCCACATAGAAGGATTTCCTGACTACTGTGGCGATGTGATTATCAAAGGAGAGACTACTGTCCACCTGTGTCCCAAGGTCTCTTATCACATTTTCAGCATTAAGTAGACTACCAGCTATGTTGTAGTTCATGGGTACAGAGTTTTTACCAAAGGGGATGACAATACACTTTTTGGCATTGAGCTTCAGGCCATGGCTTTGACACCAGGTATCTGTCTCAGTGAGGCCCTTTTGTAGTATGTCCACATCATTAGGAGTTTCGACTATGGCTCCTAATTTGCAGTCATCTGCAAACTTTGTTAGCCAAAGACCTTCTGTGTTAGCCTGTACTTCAGAGAAGTAGATACCAAACAGGAAAGGACCCAGGACTGAACCCTGTGATACTTCACTTATCACTGGTCTGAAGCTGGATTTGGAGTCTGCTACTTTCACAGTGTGGGTTCTGTCCATGAGCCAATTGGCAACCCATCTTGTGACACAGGGATTTATATCTAGTTTAGTGAGCTTATCTAAAATTCCAGAGTGGGGGATGGTGTCAAAAGCCTTGGCGAGATCTAGATAAGCTGTGTGAACCACTTTACCCTCATTTATGGCTTTGGTGACTGCTTCAAAGAAAGTCAGTCAGGTTTAGGAGACATGATCTGCCTTTTACAAATCCAAACTGGGTAGGGTCCAGAGTTTGGAGATTACCAATGTCTTTGTTTATGTGTTCCATGATGATACATTCCATGGTCTTGCAGACCAGGCTCATCAGGCTAATGGGGCGGTAGTTCCCAGGGTCCATCGTGGTTCCCCCTTTGTGGAGTGGGATAACCATTGTTGTGCACCATTCAGTGGGCACAAAGCCTGAGGTGAGGCTATGATTGAACATGGTACTTAGGTAGGGTGCCAGTTCATTCTGTAGTTCATGTAGAACGCAGCATGGGATATTGTCAGGTCCCAAGGATGCTGTGCTTTTGGCTTTGGAGAGTGTGTTTTGTACCTGTGCAGCCGTGATTACAGGAACTTTGCATTCTTCCGGTATAGAGATGGGCCCTCTAGGGGGTGAGAGGGGGGTAAAGTTAGCACTGAACCTATCTGCCAGGATGTTGGCAATATCAGTTGGTTCTGTATATTTAGTGCCATTGTGCTGTAACTTAGAGCAGATCTGAGTGTTGCCATTGAGATTCTTGACATAGCTATAGAATGCTTTGTCGTTGTCTTTAGAGTCAGTGGCAATTTTGTTTTCATAATTAGCTTTGGAAGATTTTATGAGGGATCTCAGTTTCTTACTGAGGTTGACCAGGGAGTTCCTCCAGTCATGGGATTTTACTATTTTTTGCAACAGTTTCTTTCTTCTGTTGTAGAGTTTGTGTATGGCAGAGGACCACCAGATTGGCTTCCTTTTTTTGGAGGATAGCATCTTGGTTCTATTAGGGATAGCATGATCCATGCACTTGTGTGAGTGCTTATAAAGTGTATTTGTGTAGGATTTAGCAGTCGCACCTCTATTGTCCATCTGCATGGGTGTCATGAAGTTTGCCACTTCTGTCTTAAGAAGTGTGACGTTGGCTTTGGAGAAGTTTTTTACGGTGGTTTCCCTAATTGGGGGGAGGGGGTGGCATGTGGATGTCTAGGGTGATTAGCTTGTGTTCAGATCTGACCAACGAGGAATTGACCTCTGGTGTGGAACACTGGTTGCCCATGTTGATAATGACCAGGTGTAGTATATTCCTGCCCCTGGTGGGGGTGTTATTAAGTTGATCCAAGGCATTGGAATATATGAATTCCAGAAAATGTTGAGCAAAAGAGTTGGTACATGAGTAGTTTTCCCAGTTATTGGTGGGGTAGTTGAAATTGCCCATTATTAGGGTGTTGGGTTGTACCCTAATACTTTCCAGTGGATCAAGAAATGAGGAGTGGGAATCCTGGGGCATGGTAGGGGGTCTGTAGCAAGCTACAATTTGGATTGTGGTCTTGCCCAGAGTTAATTGCACTTGAATAATCTTGGATGCATTATTCTGTGCAACTATCCTAGAGGTGTGGATATCCTTAATGAATATGGACATGCCTCCACCTTTAGTGCTTCGTTCCGGGTTAGGTGGCCGAAAGGTGTGGCATGAATTATAGCCTGGTAATGCAGGGGTGCTCTCTGGAGCTTTGAACCAGGTCTCTTTCACTGCACAGATGTCAATGTTCTCCATTTTAAGGAGTGCCTCGAGTGAGTGCATTTTGAGGTTTAGACTTCTAGCATTGAGTAGCATTATCCTCAGAGCAGGAGAGCATGTAGGATAACGCCAGGACCTTAAGCTCTTTGGGACCTGACGACACTGTAAACATTCACAAAAATATGAAATTTTCAACTGTAATTTCTTTAATTTAAATGATTTATAATCCAAAACTTTTAGATTGTCATTAATAGTAACAGTGTTATTAACCAAGGTATTAGTCACTGTAGAACTCGAATGATTTACTTGTAAATGCTGGGGGTGGGGGTTGAAACTAGTCACTTAGTACGAGTGTACCACTCCTATAATTATCTGAATTTCCTGCTGGATTCATCAACTGGCCATTATTCAAAACTGGATTGAAAGAAAATGCTGCTTGCGGACGATTCTTCCTCCAAATATGGACTACTCCATCCCTTTGAGACTTATTTACAGCCTCTGCCAAAATATCCACCTTATTGGTTAAATCATTTATAAGACAAGACAGTCTTTCCATTTCGGAACCAACCTCCCTTCCTGTGACAGCTTGGGTAAAAAGTGGTGCACTAGAACTGAAACCAGTTACCATGCCTCCATACAAAACCACACGAGATAAAACTCCAATGAAAACTGACAAACCATTTGATAAAACAAAAAAAAGAGGCAAAAAAATCGAAACAAACAGTTTTTTTCTATGTTAGCACTTTCGTCAAGTTTAATAACTCAACTTCTTCAGACAAACAGAACAGCCATATCAGATACACTTAAATACCAAATACAAAATCACATATTTGGATAAGAAACATTTTTACAAGTGGGGTATCACAGAGATTGCTACTTTCAGCATGTTACTTGGTACTTTTATAAAGCGGAATATAAATTATAATTAGAACTGCAGTGCAAGGAGAAGAGTTTGAGTTGAGTGCTGCTTTTTTTTATACTTGATTTTGACTGGCATTCCAGTAATGTATTTAAAAAGTAATTTATTTTGTCATGCCTCGCAACCTTTTTGTTTCCATCTAGATATTAAGTAAGCTGTCATGTCGCCAATGCATTGAAATAATTTTTTTCTTCTACAATTCATTTTGTATTAAATGGACTCTCATAATGATGGTTTGACAATGGCACCTAGGGCAGCATATTTAATTAAAGTCCCAGTTTTTTGCAGTTTTTAGCATAGCTCCACCCTTTCTGGTTGACCACACCCATTCCCATTGGCCCCACCCATTCAGCTGTCTCCTGCATCCCCCCTTTGATTTGAAGTCACCAGCCACCACTGCTTGAATGTACTGGAGTCACTACTCAGCTCAACACAATATTCATGGGTGATTTCAACTATGCCACCATAAACTGGGATACATACATCACCACTAACTTGCAGGCTCAATGATTCCTGGACTTTGTCAATGCAAGTACCCTAGTCTGCACACTTACTAGGGATGCATATATCCTGGATCTGGTACTCACAAATATGAGGGAACATTGCACCACTCCTCCCCCACTTGTGTAATCTCCTCACTGGTTAGATCAGATCATAAAGTGGTAACCCTTAAAATAAATATAAAGGCTAAACTCCAAGCAAACCCCAAGACATTTAAAAACTTTTCAAGGCTAACTACTTCCTATTAAGTGAAGGAATATCTAACAGAAACCCTATACAAGCATGTAAATAACTGCATAGAAACAAGTAGTACCAAACCAAAATAAACAGGATAAACTCCAAAAACAAGCCTCTTTGGTGGACCCCCACTAAAAATAGGTTGTACAACCAAAGAAATAAAATCTTGCCCAAAAATAGGAATGTATGTCCAAAAGAAAAAAAAAACATCCATCTCATCAAGCAACTCAGGGGACTAATCAAGTCAACCAAAGCCAACTTTGAGGCAAATATAGCCTCCCAACATTCTACCTTCACCCACGCTGATACCACAATATAAACAAAACATGATCAACTTCACCAGTTGCCTTAGCTTCTGGTGTCAGTCCATGGGAATCCAGTATCAGTCAGCCTGGGAAGACATAGTTGACAGACCATGCTGCTTTGCCAGAGATGGTCTGCACCTGTCTCCTCTAGGCTTTCAGATACTGGTAAAGGTGCTTACCTCCTCCATAGTGCTTTTTTAGGCAATGTCAAAACAACATTATTTCAGATGTAACAAAATACCCTTGAGATAAACTCAAGGTTCTGCTGCACTCCCTGGATGCACTCTTCACCTTGGAAGATGCTGACATCTGTGCAGTCACAGAGACATGGTTCAAAGCTGTGGAGAGCACCCCGACCATGCAAGGCTACAATGCCTTCCATGTGTTCAGATGTCAAAGCAAGCATGAAAGAACCAAAGGTAGAGGTGAAACCATCTTCATTAAAGCCAAGTATACCTACAGACTGGTCATACAGTATGATTCTCTCAAACTACTCCATGTCCAATTAACTATAGACAAAATACCCTACCGCATGGTTGCTAGCTATAGGTCCCCCATCATGACCTCCAAAGCAGACACCCAAGCATCCACTACCCCAAAACAAAACACGTGCAACACATAGCTCACAAAGCCAGTGTGCCGAACAGTCACAGCCCTTAAGGCTAAACAACACACCTGATACACTTGTAATAGGTGACTCTATCGTCAGGCACACTGACGTCCCACTCACCAGGCTGAACAAGGAGAAGGTCACGGTGAGCTGCCTGTCGGGTGCTAGGATCCGCCACATAACACAAGCTCTCAGGTCACTCCAAGGCAAGTAAAAATATGACTCAGTCATTGTCCATGCTGGTGTGAATGACCTGAGACGTACCTCCCTGGACTACATGAAAAGAGACATAGAGGAGCTCCCTGAGCATGTAGCCCAGGCCGGTATGACCCTGACCTTGCACCAAGAATGGTGCCACAATATGAAGACAAGATGATCAATTTCAACAATTGGCTTAAGTATTGGTGTCATTCAAAGGGGATCCAATGCCTGTCAGCCTGGGATGACATGCTTGACAAGCCACAATGCTTCACTAGAGACGGCTTGCACCTGTCACCCCTGGGTTTTCGGATATTGGCAAAGGCTCTTGCTAACCCCATAGTGCCTTTTTTAGGCAAGGCTCAAAAGACAAACCCACCTCCATAGGTATCACAAGGGATAAGAAACTAAGAGTAATGCTACTCAACGCCAGAAGTCTAAACCTCAAGGTGCACACACTCGAAACTCTCCTTAGCATGGAGAACATCGATATCTGTGCAGTAACAGAAGCCTGGTTCAAGGCTCCCGAGAGCACCCCAGCACTACCAGGTTATACCTCATACCATGTTTTCGGCCCCAAAACTTGGACCGAACTACAAAAGGAGGGGGAGTATCAATATTCGCCAAAGATACCCACACCTCCAGGTTGGTGGCACAGCACGAAGCATCAGAGACTATCCATGTGCGACTAACAGTGGGTAAAACTGCCTTCCAGTTTATATCCTGCTACAGACCACCCTCCAAAACCCAGGAACCACACTCAGCCTTCCTGAGAACACTGGAAAATATGAAGGTCTCTCTAAACACCATTATATTGGGCGATTTCAACTACCCAAACATAGACTAGGAGCATTACTCTAGCTCCAACACCCTAGCCCAAAGGTTCCTAGAATTTCTAAACTCAAATGCTATGGAACAACTTGTTACCACTCCCACAAGAGAGGAAAACATACTGGACCTGATCATCACCAACATGGGGACTTTATGCTCCAGACCAGAAGTGTATCCCTCACTGGTAAGATCAGACCATAAACTAATCTCACTGGATATTCACATCCCGACCTCACCCCCTGCCCAGAAAACCACAGTGAAAAACTTCTCTAAAGCAAATTTCACACTCCTCAAAATGGAGGTGGAATCCTTCAAAGCCCCCGGGCATGTGGAAAATACGGCCCAGACCACAGAATCCTTTATAAATGCATTCTATGAACACCTTCAGGAATGCATGGATCATACAATCCCAAATAAAACCAAGACCCAATCCTCCAAAGGCAGACGTCCTGTCTGGTGGACCCCAGCCATAAACTAACTATACAATAGAAGGAGAAAGCTACTACATGATAGAGCAAAATCCCAAAAAGGGAAGGCATCTCTTATCAGCATTAGCAAAAAACTATGGGCACTCATAAAATCGTCTAAAGCCAGCTTTGAGAGAAAAATTGCACAGGACACTAAGGATAATCACAAGGCTTTCTTTAGTTATGTTAGGAACCTGGGTGGGAATTCCCAGATATGCTCAGAATTAGTCCAAAATGACAAAAAATACACTGAACTCACAGACATTGCCAACATCCTAGCTGACAGGTTCAGCGCAAACTTCCCCCCCCCCCACCCCACCAAAAGGGCAAATATCTATCCCAGCAGAGTGCTGCCCCCCTGACATCTCAGATGCTCAGGTAAGAGCCACCCTCTCCAAAGCAAAAAACACAGCATCAATGGGACCAGACGGTGTCCCAGGCTGCGTCCTACATGAACTCCAAGAAGAGCTAAACCCAAACATAAAACTACTGTTCAATCTCAGCCTTACTACAGGATATGTACCCAAAGAGTGGCGTACAGCAACAGTGGTCCCTCTCCACAAAGGTGGTGCTTCAACGGATCCTGGAAACTATCGCCCCATAAGCCTGACTAGCTTGGTCTGCAAAGCTATGGAAAGGATCATCATGGACCTCATAAATAAAGATATTGGGGACCTACAGACACTGGATCCTACCCAGTTCAGCTTTGTTAAGGGCAGATCCTGCCTCTTAAACCTGGTTGATTTCTTTGAAACAGTCACCAAGGCCATTGACGAGGGGAAAGGTGGTCCACACAGCCTACCTGGACCTCGCAAAAGCTTTCAATACAATACCCCACTCAGGCATTATAGATAAGCTCACCAGCTTAAATATAAACCCCTATGTCACTAGATGGGTTGCAAACTGGCTCAAGGACAGAACCCACATGGTTAGAATTCCTGGAGCCATGTCAGGCTCCAAACCAGTTACAAGTGGTGTCCCACAAGGCTCAGTCCTGGGACCTCTTTTGTTCGGTATATATTTCTCAGAGGTACAGGCCAACACGGAAGGATTGTGGCTGACCAAGTTCACAGATGACTGCAAACTGGGCGCCATAATCGACTTTCCAGCCGACACAAGCATCCTCCAAAAGGGCCTCATAGAAATAGACAACTGGTGCCAGAGCCATGGCCTCAAGCTAAACGCCAAAAAGTGTATAGTCAACCCTTTGGCAAAACAAAGTGCCCACAAATTACCACATAGGTGGTAATCCATTAAGTACAGAAGAAGTAATTAGGGACCTGGAGACCCAAGTTGATAGCAATCTCTCATTTGACAACCACGTGGCCAAAGTGGTTAGAAAAACATTTTATATAGCCCACCTAATCATGAAGGGATTCACATCTAGATCAGGGGAGGTCATCGTGCCTCTTTACTCATCCCTCATCAGGCCCATAATTGAGTACAATGCCCCTTTTTGGATGTACCTTACCAGACACCTGCAGCAACTGGAAAGACCCCAAAAGTACCTCACCAAGAGGATCAAAGGGCTCAAACAGATGCCATATGCTGCCCGGTTAAAGAAACTCCAGCTCTACTCAGTGGCATACCGCCTGCTCAGAGGTGATCTGTGCCTGACATATAAAGCCATGTCCAACCTGGAATTAATGGACATGCTGCACCTCAGAAAATCCAAATCCCATCGAGCTACTGACTCGAGAGACTTGAACCTCAGCACTGAAATAAATAGGACATGCTGGAGTGACAGATTCATAACCCAGAGGCTCCCTTCACTCTGGAATAAAATCCCAGTCCAGGTTAGGCAGAGTCCCTCATTGACTCTCTTCAAGAGGAATCTTGATGAGTGGATGGGAAATCATAAGTTTACCCCGAGTATCACTTCTGTGTCACTGTTAGACAGAGGCACAGTATACTAACCTCGAAAAAGGGCATAGCAAAATTAATTTAAAATGGGTGGTGAAAGCCAAACACACTCTGGCTAGGCTTATAAATGCCCTAGGGCAGATAGCCTAGTATGAACCTATGAACCTATGAACCTATGAACCAAGAAAAGCACTCTCCTTACCTGGATTTAGTGGAGTTAGTCACCATACAGTCAAACACCTTGGTCATGGGAGATTTCAATTATCCTTCCATCGACTGGGAGAGTAACCTGAGCAAAAACATGCTCGCCCAGAAGTTCTTGGACTTTGTCAATACAAATATTCTGTTACAGATAGTCTATACCCCCACAAGGGCCTCAAATGTCCTAGACATAGTACTCAGCAACGTGGGGGGGGGGTGTTACTGTACACACACATCCCTTGTGATGCCATCCCTGGTAAAGTCGTACCATAAATCAGTCTCAAGGAACATAACTGTTGGACCTGGCCTCCTCACAGAAACAAAAAAAAGCTTAAAATAATTTTCCAAAGTAAACTACAGCCTAGTAAGCAATGGTATTAAAAGTTTCAAACCCACTGCAATCACAAAAACAATGACTCCTATGCAGAGGTGTACACAAACTCCCTGTATAAACAGTTAAGCAACTGTATAGACTCGTCTGTACCTGATGAGGGTGTAGCAAATTTATTGACCAATAAATTTAGCTCCAGTTTTCCTATTCTCCCCAGTTAGCCCACAGGAAATACCCTCTACCATTTCTCCACCAGCTATCACTAAAGAACAGGTCCTCACTCCATCTCAAGAGCTAAAAACACTGCATCAATGGGTCCTAGTAATAGGCTCATAGGTGTTTACTAGGCTAACAAACACAATGGCCTTTTTAAGCTTAGCCATGCATCTCAAATCTCTGAAAAGTTCTGGTACCCTTGATAAGTGTAAGCAGAGGCTTGGGAGATGAAACATTTACAAGCAGGGTCCTGGGAGATGGACCATTAGAGACATATATGCCAAACCAGGCATGAATTTCCTGTTCCCCATACAATTGTCCAAGTTACAGTTGAATTTGGTTAGGGAGGAACTCTGCTTCACATGGATGGGGAACCTGTTCCAAAGATGGGGTAGTCTTTGGGATACATACCTGTCTCTGCAGCAGGTCCTATTTGTATCACAGGCAAGGTTTAAGTCTTTAGAATGGGTAATTCTGGTGCTGTTTGTTTTGCAGATATGCAGGAGGTCTGTCAGAGTGGGGTCTGACAATGCCGTTTATGCCAGGTGTAGACCTCCCCTCGGTACATAGCAAAGGGGCACTGTACTCAATGACAAGTCTAATGAATGCCGAATACAGTAGAACAATGACTTCCTTGGACCTAGATGCCATACCTTTGTGTATAAGTTGCGCAACATAGAATGATTTTCTCACTGCTGTAGACATTTGATGGTCAAAGGCTATATTAATTTCTATGTGTGCCCCTAAGTCCCTGACTACTAGGTCAACTCTAAGGATTGTGTTGTCAATATAATAGTTACCAGGGGTGGATGACTTCCCAATGGATACTATTACACATTTCATGGCATTAAGTTTTATTCCAAGGGTCTGACACCAGTTGTTTATCTGTGTTAGTGCTTCCTGGAGAATATTTGTGTCAGTGTGGGATTCAATGACAGCTCCTAATTTGCAATCGTCTGCAAATTTAGACAACCAGTGGCCATTGACATTTGCCTTGAATTAGAAGTAAATGCCAAAAAGGAGCAGTCCCGGGGGCTACTAATTAGCTTGAAACATGACCTGTCAGGCCCACTAGAATCTCTGTTCAACCACAACCTCCAGATCGGTTTCATCCCTAGTGAATAGAAGACTGCAAATATCATCTTCTACATAAAGATGGAGGACCATCACTAGACCCAGGGAACTAAAGAACCATAAGTTTAACTAGTCCTAAATGTAAGGCCATGGAAAGAATTATTGTGAACCTGATTAACAAAGATAGGAAATCTTCAAACACTCGACCCACCCCAGTTTCTTTTTGTCATGGGAAGGTCATGCCTACTAGATTTGGTGGACTTAATTAAGAACATCACCAAAGCCATGGACAAGCAGAAATGGTACATACTGCCTACCTTGACCTGGAAAAGGCATTTGACACAATCCCTGACATGGGTATTATAAACAAACTCGCAAATTTAGGCATACATCCCTATGACACTCGATGGATAGCCAAATGGCTACAGATAGGACACATGAAGTTAGGCTGGGGGAATCCACCTCCACTGAGAGGCCTGTTACTAGTGGTGTCTCACAGGGCTCAGTACTGGAACCTTTCTTGTTTGGAATATACTTCTCTGAAGTCAAAACAAAAGTGGAGAACCTTTGGCTGATCAACTGTGCTGATGACTGCAAGCAGAGTGCAATCACTGAATTTCCCCAGGAAGGTCTGACACAGATACATAACTGATACAAGTACCATGGCCTAAAAGTTTTCACAAAAAAACATATAATCATATACTTTGGGAAGACAACTACCCATGCAAATTGCACAAGAATAGACCCAGTGGTAAGAAACTTGGGAATTCAGGATGACAGTAACCTAAATTTGATGACCATTTGCCCACAATAGTGAGAAAATCCTTCCACATGGCTCACCTTATAAGTAAGGGTATGGCATCGAGATCTAAGTATATCATAGCCCCATTGTATTCAGGCCTCATTAGATCAATTCTTTCTTCTTCTTCTTCTTTCAGCTTTTCCCAGTTAGGGTTCGCCACAGCGGATCACCTGTCCACTCATGATTGGCAGTGGAGTTTTACGGTGTCGAGTTGCCAGTCCAGCACCCAACCTTCAACAGAAGGCACACATATGGACACACTCACACCTAGGGTCAATTTAGAGTGTCCAATCCACCTGCAGCATGTCTTTGGGATGTGGGAGGAAACAGGAGCACCCGGAGGAAATCCACACAACCACAGGGAGGACATGCAGACTCCCACAGAAGGCACCCCAGCTGAGGATCAAACCAGAGAACCTCTTGCTGTGAGGCAGCAACGCTAGCTGCTGCACCACCATGGCCACCCAGGCCTCATTAGATCAATAATCGAGGAAAATCCACCCTTCTGTATATACCTGATCAGGCATTTGCAACAGCTGGAATGGCTACAGAAGTTCCTCACAAAAAAAAATACAGGGTATAATTAATATGTACAATGCAGACCACCTCAAAGTCCTGTCCCTGTAGTCAGTATCCTACAGAATACTGAGGAGCAATCTATGCTTAACCTACAAGGTATTCTCCAACATAGAAAGGAAATCCTTCTATGCTGCTCAACTTATAAGTAAATGCATGATGTCTAGGTCCAGGGAAGTCACTGTTCCACTAATGTGGCCATCATAAGACCCATCATCCAGTATAATGTCTCCTTTGATATGTACCTGACCAGACACATGAGCAGCTGGAATGTCCACAAAAGTTTCTTGCAAAAAGAAAACGGCATAAACACAAAGTCCTATGCAGATCACTTCAAACCTCTATCACTATACTCTATCCTACAGATTACTGAGAGGTGATCTATGCCTGGCATACAAGGCATCCATGGACCCTGCTCTGATGAACCTTTTTCACTGCAAAACAAGCTAAAGACCTAAATTTTGCTTACAACATAAATAGGAGATGTTGGAGAGACAGACATGCATCTCAGAGAATTCCCCTTCTCTGGAGCAGGATTTCCATCCATGTCAGATAAGGTCCCTCCCTAACCCTATTTAAGAATAGCTTGGACCATTGGATGGAAAATCAAAAATTCACTCCTGATCTGGTGCCCACTTCTTTAATGGACAGAGGCAGTCAGTAAATCATGTCATAACAAATGACCACCTCTTATACAAACATCTAAAACATATAATTTGTGGGACACGTTTGTGTTGCTTGACTAGGCTTACAAAGGTTCTAGTGGTCATTAACCTAGTATATAACTATGAGCCTTTAATGAAACAATAAATCACAGTATATACAATTTCATGTCAAATATAAAGAATCCAGCATTGTACAATGGATTTTACTAATGAAAT
>NC_056726.1:377689988-377727488 GCF_019279795.1 Protopterus annectens | reverse complement strand
TACACTAAACCTTACATAGACAACTATATATGCACTAACCTTAACCCAAACCCTAACCCTAAGGTCCGTCACTATCGCACACTTACCTCCCTAATGTCCATGACTATCACACACTTACCTTACCCACACCCTGACCCTAATGTCCATCCATATCGCACACTTACCTTAACATGTCGGTGTTCTCAGCATCGGGTTTCTCAACTGTTGGTCTTCTCTGTTGTCGATCTTCCGGTGTCGGTTATCTTGTTGACATTCTTCTCAGCTTTCGGCGTAATCAAGTAGACCCATACACACACACACACACACACACACACACACACACACACACACACACACACACACACACACACACACACACACACACACACACACACACACACACACACACACACACACACACACACACACACACACACAATTGAGGAAAGTTCTGTGATACAAAAACACACCTCCGTCAACCAATCACATTCACACACATGTTCACCAATCTGTTACTATTCCACACACAGTCTTACACCCAGCAATCTTCCAGTCACACAGACTTTGACAGAAACAAGAATGGATGAAATAGTATGACTATTCAGCCTTCACTGAAAGTCTTCTTTTAATAGAATGAATACAATATACGTGTGTTCTAGTCACTCAATCATGCTGTGCTTCCAGGTAACATCTGAACATAGATACTTCTGCCTGATGGCCTTACCCAGATAACAGATAAATAAAACAAGTAAATAATATTTAAGGTTAGCTGCTTAATATTTAAATTTATTTCACAGAACAGCAATTCCTTTAGCTTCACAAACCAGAGAAATAATCACTATAAAAGAACTATGAAGGAAAAACACGGAGGAGAAAAGTTACAAAGAAGCAGCTTCTATAGTATGACAAATATCCCTGTTTCCTTCTTTAATTTCTCCCCCACACTTAAAAAAATCAAAATGAAGAAAATCCATGTGCTGCAAAGAGTAATCGATACCCATTTTTATCCAGTTCATTGTCATGAGGGAGCTGCAGCCTATCCAACAAATACTGTACAATGCAGAGCATTAATGCTGAAAAGGATGCCAGTGTATCACACTGCACACATACCTATGTTCTTTTTATGGAATGAGTGATTCAACTAACAGCATGTCTGTGTGAAGAAGGAACGCTTGACAAAAGTCCATCCAGAAAGAAATTTATTCATCCTGGGGGGGGGGGGGGGGTGTTCAAATAGTTTCCTGGTAAACATGGTTATGCCATTTAGTATCTTGAAATCTCATATAGGTTCATAGATTGGTACTAAGCTAACTGCCCTTGTGAGCCATTTTAAGCCTAGCCAATAATCCCTAGTGAGACTCAAACCCTGCACCTTGTGTTTGTAAGGCAAACACATTAACCATTAGGCCACCCTCCCACATATGGACAGGAATTATTACTAAATAACTTCTGCTGTTATAGGTATTTCCCACTATGTAGAGTGCTGCCCTGTACTGCACTTGTGCAGTAATATATCAAGAATAACAGAAAAAAATATCTTACTCATTTTCCAAAATGTACATAGGTTCATAGCAAAGTACTACACTAGTTGCCCTCCAGGGCCATTTTAAGTCTAGCTAATTTCCCTTTTGCTGCTTGAATTAACCTATCCCATTTGCTGTTAGACTGGCCTTACCCATCCCATGGTTAATAATTATATATTTCCCCTAGACAGAATAACTGGGATCATACCATAAAAGGGACCCATGCATGGTATAAAGCATTTAAGAGCTGACTGTGTATATTAGTAGTACAGGGGGCAGTTCTGGGGTAATCTAGTCTCAGTTCCCACTAAATTTATAACATCTGGCAGTATGTCTAACTCTCTTAGTGGCCACCTATGCCATCCAAGCTAGGTCAGCTATCCCAAAAAAATAATATTAAACTAGTCCAAAATCTCTCTAAATTTGACCCTAACACCTTCACCAGAATCCTGAAAAGCATTAACTGGAACATCCTTAAGACTCTCCTCCTGGATGATGCTTTGTTCTTTAATAGTTCATTCCAAAATATTTTAGATAGTGTAGCCCCTTCAAGAACTAAAACAGCCAAAACTAATAATGCCCCCTGGCTATCTAAAGCTACCAAACAAACTATGATTGACAGGGACAAATCTTGGAAAGCTTGGCTTAAATCTAAAAATGCATACAATCTTATTCATTATAGACAACTCTGTAACCAAGCAAATAAACTTATTTCTAAAGACAAGCAGCACTACTTCTGGAACCAGCAAATGAGTTGAAAAACTAATCCTAAAGCTTTCTGGTCCTTTATCAACAATCTTCTTAACCCAGCCACCAAACCCAACCCCTGCCCATACCCCGATAAACCACCAGAAAACAAATTGTAAGTATCTTTAATTACTACTTTATTGACATTATTGCCAATATCATCCCTACCTTCTCCCTTCCTCTCCCCAACACTAAAACTACCTCTTCACCAACTTCTCACCACCCCTCTCCATCCACTGACACTCCATCTCCAAATGGCATTCATCTGACTCCTCCACCGCATTTCACTCTCCTATACCTACCTTCCAGATCAAAAAACTGCTTCTAAAACAAAAGCCCTGCTCCAAATCTACTAACAATATCTCTGCCAAATTCCTCAAACTCACAGCAAACTCAGAGGCCTACCCCATTAACATTCTGATTAATAGATCCATACAGGAATCTTATGTCTGAAATCAGGGAAAAGAAAGTTCTTAAGTGCTTCCCTAAAACAAAACACAATCCTAACTTAGCTTAGGGGGTGCTTAACAAAAAGTTATTAAGGATGCCAAACTACTGTTAAGACTGTGTCTTGTGCTATGAGACAATGTCTGCATTAAGAATGGCAGAAGGTAAAATAGCTTTTAAATTTGTTAGAACTTCACTCTGCCACACTTCTGCTTCTCAACTGGGAATGGACCTAGACCTCTGGCAAATTATGCAAAACAGTGTTTAAGGCTAGTCCTGCTGTCTGCAGTACAAAGAATTATGCTTGAGTCACCCATCATAACTTATTATGTGTTATCAACATAAATGGCAAAATTCATTTTTCCAGGTTCATTCTTGATGTGAATTCATTTAGTCTTTTTGACAGGGTTAGTCCCACTAAGCTAGAGGTCTCTTTTCAGGTGAGACTCAAGGTGGTATACTACTACTGGGGGGTTTGGCTAGGCATCAGTGGAGCTCCCCTACTATTCTCAACAGGTACTGTGGGATCTTTTACATCCACCTGAGCTACCACCAACTCAAGCAGATGGTACCTCAGATTAAAATTTCATCCAAAGGGCAGGACAATCAGGTGTGCAACACATCCCTTATGCTACAATACAGTGTCACCAATCTAGCCACCTGGTGTAGGAATGGATCCAAAAGTTTTCTACACCAAAGGCATGTGTGCTACCATGGACAATGCTATTCCACATGATGTGTGCCCCATTTTATTGCAACTATTTGAATGAAAGCAAGACATATATACATACTGCTTACGCTTTTATTTTAGCATTTGATATATACTACTTGTATTTTTTTAATTTTGGTTGGGTTAACATGTTAAGAGCAGAATGAGGCTTAAATTAAATTACATAAACTTCTTGGTGTGTGTGTGTGTGTGTGTGTGTGTGTGTGTGTGTGTGTGTGTGTGTGTGTGTGTGTGTGTGTGTGTGTGTGTGTGTGTGTGTGTGTGTGTGTGTTGTGTGTGTGTGCTGCGAATCAGTTTATTTGTGTGTTGTTTTTTTCTATCACATATTTGATTTTTTTTTTAATTTTTTTTTTCCTGGAAATATTTCTGGGTTTATGCAAGCTAGGGCTAAGAATGGGAAGGGAAAAAGAACAGTAAAAAGGTACGTATTTATTGGTGAGATATGCAACTGGGGAAAAAGGAAAGAAGAAATTATGCTCAAAATAAAACTAAATTGAAAAGTTATGTTTTCCATGACATCTTATCTTAACCTCGAGCTTCAATACTGTGAGTTCCGAAACTTAGAAAATTTAAGTCAGGAGAAGTAATAACAAACTGCAAAAATTACACATTAAAAGCATTTTTAATGGGGTGAGCCATTCTGTACCCATATACCTCCTACTACTTATGTATACTAACTCTGAGATCTCTGTACCCTGAAGAAAAAGGAATTATTCAAGGGACAGCAATTGGTATATATATTCACTGCAATCACATTTAAGTTTTTGCAGATCCCAATATTGTACTCACAATCCTCAAACTTAAAATATGAGCCCTTTTCAATAGGCATACACTTACTTCTGATAGGGTCGACCAAATATGTTATCTGTTTAGGTGAGTGGGAGGCTGCTGGAACCGCTATCATAGGAATCAAGTGCTTTGCTGACTAACCCTGACCTTAACCCTCACCACAAATCTATCCGACAGCTTAAAAGCCTGGGCCTGTTGAATAGAAAAAAATTACTAATACAAACTTGTATCACCACTCACTTTGTCCTCTAATATTAACCCAGGTCTCTCAGTCCATACTTAACCACAATACAATTCCAGCTTGAACTATGAACACACATTTAAGGTCTTATGTTACACTGGTGGTTAGGCAACATAGGCCTCATCCTCACGCATAATGCCTGCAAAAGGAAAATCCATCTCACACTGTATGATAACTTTAACCAGAGCCTTAACCTTGACCATTATTGTATGAATCTGAAGGATACAGTTAGGCCCAGTGGTTAGGTACACATCTGAATTAAGCCTAACCATTAATTCACAGTGTATCCTTAAGCCTAGTTCAACCCTCAAATGCAAAGTAAGATCAAATCCCAACCATAAACATAGCCCCAGGCCCAACCATCAGGATTGTGATTCTGGTTATTAGGGTTACACTTAGTGTTTAGGTGTAGCAGTTACACTTATTGATGGATGATTGCTGAGAAGTGTATTTAGTTATGGCATGGTTAGCCCCACTGTATGGCAGACAAAGGCCATAGAAGGTGATGGGAGATGACTGCCATCAGGTACAACAGCTAGAGTTCACTGCATGCAGCTGTACATTTCCAAATGTCTCAGATTTTCCATGTGGGTGGAGGGGGCTTGAGTCTGACCAATGAACTTCATTCTGAAATGTTCTAGGGCTTCACAGCTGAACCAATAAGTATGTTCTGGTTAAACAGAGTTTTTTGGGTTTTTTAATCAGAATATACAGTGAAATATTGTTAGGTTTTCCTTGGACTGTTAGTGTTGTTCAGCCAGAGGAGGTTAACGCGGCCCTAGTGTATACCATTATGGCTAATCTGTCCATTACTCTGGATTCGTTACCAACAGCATGTGTGGCAGTTGCTGCTGTTTTCTCTCACGATATGAAAAAGAAAAGAAAAATATTTTTTTCCTAATGTCACTATCAAAGTTTAGCTTTTCAGAAAGAACTCACAATTCAGTCAACTGTTTGATGGCAATCAGCTCAATATCTGGGATCTTTCCTGCAGCTCTATAAAATCTGGAAACAGAAACACTCATTTAGGTGTGAAATATCCCAGTTTGAGGTTCTTCACAGCTCAATAATTAATAATACTTATTTTCATTTGCACTTCTAAAGAAAAAAAACTCTGTCAAGTAAACAATACTCCCCTTAAAAAATCTTCTGGGGAAAGGCACCTACTACAGACTACTTGTGGGTCCCAAAAATTCAAATGGTTACTGACAAGACACTTTATCTTCTATATTAATTTAGCTTGTCATATGCAAAAATGCATGCAGTTTGAAACATGTGCTTGTGATACAGTGGTACCATGATCTGTGGCAAAAACAAGGGGCAATTTACTAAAACCATTGAAGCACTATTAAAAAAAATAAAATAAAATATTTTTTCTTCACTGTTTTTTATTTCTTTACAAATATATTCAGGCTCAGATGCATATACTACCCTAAACCAAGATGCTTCTTTTTAGCATTAAAGACCTTTGCCAATGACAGGGAATTGTGTTCCCGCAGTATATAAATAGACAGAAGTGTGGGTTCCTTTTAACCCTTTCTGAGAGGCTATTTTATCCAGTAATATTTTTATCTCTTGAAGTCCTATTCAGCCAGACTTCAAATGCTGGCATCTGCAAGGCTGAGAAGCAATAATGTTTCTGTGGAGGTCAAGGATTTCACTTTCTCTAACCTGCAACAACCCCAGAATTAAAACATTTTAGTTGTGGGGGTGCAAAACTAAATGAGAGTTGTGGGATGGATTCCCCCCTACACACACACACACACACAATACACAACAAAGAAATTGTGACCAGAGTGTTATATGCATCATGTTATTGCTGATGACTAACTGCAATGGGCGTCAATGAATCTGCTGTCAATAAAATGAGCAACAGTAGATAATTATATATTCATCAAAACCCTGAAAAATATCCTTGTGTTTTTCAGTTAAAGCAAAGAACTGAAGGATGTTATTCTTATTTCCGTCTTCCTTTTGTAACTTTCCATAAGTACCTTAAGATTTTCTAAATTAACCTTCCATAAACGTCATCTTAGGTTCTCTAGTCTTATTTGCAATCTTAGACTCTTTTTTGGTTTCCTTATGTTCTTTTATCTAAATTTTTCCTGCAAAAGAAATGCATTTAGTATTTCAAATCTCCTGCTCTTAGTTTTGTTGCATCAAGGTTGGTGTTCACAAGCATTAGCATCATGCAAGTCTGAGACAAACTATACTGACACACACACACACACACACACACACACACACACACGCACACACACACACACACACACACACACACACACACACACACACACACACACAGTAAATGGAATTCTTTAAGGCCTATTTGTCTGCCCATAGGAACATGCTTTCACAAATTTCTGTTGAAATGGAATTACCCTCCAATAAATCTAAAAACAACATCACTATAACCATTTTCACCAATTAAAGAAGGAAAACTGAAATATTTTTAATACTTACTAGCTGGAAGTTAAGCTGATACCACTGGTAAAACTATGGTGAATAGAAAATGCAGTTAACTGACAGATGGTTTTGAAGCAGAAAGAAGAGAAGTTGGTAGAAAATAAGCCATTCATATGGCATATATACCAGGTGATATCAGGAGATCAGCAGTAAGGGAAAGACATTACCCACATGTGGAGAGAATCCTTATTACTTGATTAAGCATGTTAGACAATAACAGGGACTAGTGATTATGACTAAAAGCCCAGTTGTTATAATACTCCTGCAAGCCTTCTCTAATAAAAAGATTCATTTCTTAGAAGCAATGCATTATATTTATTTGATGGCAGAAGGAGACGGTTAGTCCATTTAGCCTGTTTTTAAATGTATTTAGCATTCTACCCTCTTCTGTCACTCTCTTCCCTTTCAACCTTCCTTCACCCATACTACAAACTCTTGAATGCTTAGAGAATTCCCTCTCTTCCACTCATTGGTGTCCAGTGATCTAATGGCATTGACTTCTTAAGATAGGGATTGTGGGTCTGAGTCCCATCATGAGTAGTATAACTTCAAAAGAATGGCATCATAGGGAACTAAACATCTGAGTTGTTGATGAGCTGCTTGCCACACCACAGATATAGGTTTGAATGCTTCCACCTTCATTTACCTATTGTGTGTGTGACACAGCCAGCCCAGCTAGCTGGAATTTTGTAAATAATCATATGTCATTTGTGAGTATTAATATGATCCATATGCTTGTTTCACAAACGTAAGAGAACTATATGGTATGTGTATATTAAACTACTGGTGCAGAAGTGTGCGTTGAACAGGGTTTTTACAGTACTGAGCTTCAAGGATGTGTCCACAGTGTACGCTACTGGAAAAGAACAGAAATGTATATAAACTATATACCTGTGCAAATGTATGTTTTAATAGTAGAAGCTGGAAGATACAGAGTTAACATGCAAAACTTCAAAAAAATAAGTTGAAATTAAAGTGTTTTACGATTGTGTTATCTCTCAGTTTCACCTCAGCAAGCAGACAATGTCTAGCGCTAGAAGTTTTTCTATTGTCTGAAAAGAAAAGTAATTACTAGGTTTCAAATGTAAAAATGTTTTATTCTTTTATGACTTCCAAGTTCTGCAAACTTCTGAGAGATACGTATTTTTAATACAGAGATGTTAGTTTCTGTTAGCCTGGGAACTGAAGGCAGGTGACAAAGAGTGATATCATCCAACCTGACCCAGCAGTAATGTTTAGTAGTAATTTAAGAACTCTCTGAAAGAGAGAGAGAGAGAGAGAGACTGTGTGCCGGTTCACATGTGGTATATTTGGCTAGGTGCTCTTCATGCCCGGTGTTTTATATAGGAAAAACTGACAGGAAACTTCAGGAACGCCTTTATGAACACCTTTATGCCATCAAAAAAGAGAAGATGGAGAATGCACTTGCCAGGCATGTTAAGGAATACCCAGGTCATGAATTTACTTTTTCAGTCATTGATCAGGTAGTTCCTTCCAATGGGGGGGGGGTCCAGATATGTTACTTTTAGAACAAAAGGAATTAATTTGGCAGCTAAAACTAGAAGCTTATCATTATCCAGGCTTAAATGGAATGTTATCCATTTCTTGTATTTTAAAATTAAGAAGTTTGGTTAGGTAATTTTATTGTATTTATTTTTGTAGATTGTATCTATTTTAATTTCTTCATTTATTTTTTATCTATTTCAGCATGGCTTGTAAAAGTATGGATATTCCTTTTACTGCTTGTTCAGTAAGGTTGAGTCCTCAGGGAAGGGTTTGAGCAGGTGTTGTGAATGTATTGGCTTAATTGCTAAGTAGTCATGTGATTTATGAGCTTTTTATTAAGGTGTAAGCTGAATGTGTTGTTTGTTTTTCTGATGAAGTTGGTGTGGGACACTGAAGAAAAGCCTATTTTTGTTGAGCTTAAAATAAAATTTTAACTTGCAGTTTTTCAGCAGTACTGTGTCTGGAACTGGTGCATCTGCTGAGGTTTATCATCCTGTAGGCTTCCTTTTTCAAGTTTGGTTTCTTTTGTGGCATTTCAGTCTTATCATGGCAATAAGCAGCACTGTCATTATTACCTACCTATGTCAACATGCTCAAAAGATGGAGAACGCTGTACAGAGTTCTGGCAGTTTGAGTGCAGGAGTACATATCCGTGTTATCAAGATGCTTCTCTCTCTTGTTTTCATCTATACTTTAATATTTATTGCAGTCATTTCATATACATTCTTTACAGTGGATCGCAATTCTGTTTTACCTACAATCCTTGCCATGCTTTACATAACATTTCCCTTTAATACCTCATGTCTGCTCATCTATTCAAACACAAAGCTGAGAAGCAGGTGTGTGTGGATATGGCATTGTGGAAACAGACTTGAAGACAACTGAGACCAAAAGTTTAATCATCTCTTATTGGTCGTCTGCTTAGATTAATTTTATGTGGTTTTAAATTAAGAACATTTATGTTATGTGATTTAAATTAAGAACATTTATTACATGGAAAATCTAAGTAGATGTTTTGAGTAATACTGATTTTACTTTGATATGAACTGCATTTTTCTAAGCATTTTACCTCTGTTTTAGTTTAATGTTTTTGTCTGAAATGTAAGTTTACAGAAAGGATGGGATATTTCCTAATATATATACTAACAGTTAATTTTATTTTCAATAACACCAACATAGAATATTGATCCTATTTGTGATTTTATTTTTATTGTGCACTATATATCATTTTATTTTTATAGTTTCCGTGGATAGAAATATTGCATTAATATATATGTATAATATTATATTTATATTGCCTTTAGGTATGTGTACAGTGTGTGTATATGAGTGTGCATGTGTTCTGTGGTGGACTGCGTGGGCCCATCTGGGACTGGGTCCTACCTTATGCTCATTGTTTAAAGAGATATGTTTATACTCCTTCCCTTTAACAGAGATTGTAAGGCCTTAGAGACTGGACAAGCTAATAGCATTGAGCTTTGTCATTTATATATATATTTTTTGCTGCAATATGATCTCTCTATCATGTCTTAAAGTCACTCCTTCAAGTTGTCCAGGATAGTTGGCTACAAGTCTCAGCAAGATATTGGCATTGTTATTTCTTACATTGCAAAAGTGTTCAAGTATCCTGTTACCTCTCAACTATCCAGATTTTCACAGAATATCCAGATTTTTGCCTCATATTTTTGGTCTACTCCTCTTAAAATGTGTGGTTTCCTGGCAAATCAGAGAACTGAAGTCACTTAATAATGACATAAGTTTCATACTTCATATCCTTCACAAAATGCATGCTAACACAAATCCTACTATTCTAGCAACTTTCTAAGTTTATAAGAGCAATATTTAAAATGTGTTCCTACTTTTTGGACCTTTATCCTACCATTACTTTTGGCTTTCAATTTCTTACCTTCAGATGTTGAGAAGTATAATCCGGTATTTAAGCATCCTGGAAGTTCTTGCTGCATGGAAAAAATACCACATTTGGTACTTGTGGAAGTAAACACAATATGGTTACTTTTACAATCAGAAGGGGTGTTAGTAAATTTTAGACACTTTGATGCACTTCCAACAGTTATGGTATTTATTGGTGTTTTTTTTATGTATTGCACATGTGGATTCCCAGTGAAATCAATTTGTTTCATGCTTTCCCATCATCTCAACTTTCTTACAAATGCAGCACAAGGTATTTGCTAATCTAGAATAAAGCAACCGCAGAGTGCTCTGTGCAGATCTGTTATGTAAGCTCAAAAGTGGAACCGAGGCTTCACTACAGGCCATTTGTCACATTTTCCCTAACTTTGTGTTGAAACAAAAGCTATGAAAACTAGTGTGGGGATAAGCAACCAAATGCTGTTTTCTCTTTCTGGATGAAATTAGCATTTTGTCTTTTAAATATTTCTGAAAAAATTGAGAACAGCATATTCTGTGCATATGAAAATAATGGCCGTTTGTATAGTAGCAGTATGAAAAGAACAACTGCCATCCTTATCATTGCTTTTCTAAAATGTGCATTGTCAAAGCAATTACTTTTATGAGTTAACAGGCTACAACCATATGGTGGCATTGTGCAACCTTGAAAGACCTTCCAAACAATGATTGTCACTGAAGGATATAGGAAGGCAGTTTCATTGCATTACTGTCGCTTTTGCCTTTTGCTTGTTTTATATTAATTAGAGCTGTGTATGGACATTCAGAAATCCTGAATCATAACTATTTCTGTTTACAACTACAAAACATTTGATTAACTTCACTTACCCTGGCCTTCTTCAACAGGCATTGAATTAAATAATAGAAAAGGTACATCTGCTTTGCTGCCCTAAGGATGTATGTTGGATTTGATTTGTACTCAAAGGTTTGATTCCTCAGCTGCCATCTGCCTACTGTGTGACTTTGAGCAAGTCAGTTATCCAAATATTACTCTGGGGCAACTGAAAAATTAGACTATGCTCTTCAATTAGTTTCTGGGCCCACGTACCTATTAACTACTTATGAACTCACCTTACTGCTCATACAGTCCCTCCACTCCATTTGACCAATGTGGACTAGGTAGCTACTCTTCCCTGACAACTGAATTTGGGGGCTTTGCATCCACACTGCACTATTTCTGAATATGCAACCTCTGAAGTCATGTAATGTGAGAGAAAAGGAGAACAGAGTTATTCACTTTACTTCAGATGTGCAGCCTTGGAGTTAATACATTTAATGACTGGGGGCGTGAGGCAGTGCCTTTAGCATCTGGAGGTATAGGAGGTCATGCCTCCTATAAAAATAAATTCTTATGCTTCTTCGTGTTTATTTTTGTTACAGTGGTATAATGGGCAGTAGAATTCTGGCTGAGGAGAAAGTGTTTTTGGGAATGCATTTAGTGATAGACAAAGTAGTTTAGTCACATTTAAACAAAAAATATGTCTTAAAATAAGCCATCCCAGGATGATCAAGACACCAAGTAATTAAATCAAGTGGTTTATTGAGTCCATAGTTAAGTGATTTCATTCTTGTAACATAAAGAACTTCATCAGAACTGACAAGACAAACCAATTTTCTTTTTTAAATATCATACATCACTAATCACATGATGCAAACGTACCGACTTTTCTACTAACATGTTACTTAGGTGTTCAGTATTGCTTTACTGCCTTTATGTTAATTTCCAGTTATCTCTTAAAGAACATCAGCTTGTGACTACAAATTACCGTTTATAGACACATGGTCATTAAGCCCTAGAGTTAAGCATTCAAAAACAGCTGACAATGCAATTCCCTTGCTTCAAATTAATCTCCTTACCATTCCCCTTATCAAGTTATGGTACGCTTTCCAAAATAAGAAAAAATGCTATTCTTTTTAATTTACACACACCTTGGGGTGCCTACTCAGTGCATTAGTCTAATCATTTTTCTCTGTTGTGAAAATGTGCTCTGATACTCCAGCATGTAATGCATGCTCAGCTTCTCCCATGTAAAATGAAGGGCAAAATTGGTAAATTGCAAGGTAGTCCACCCCACTAATGCCACAATTACGGCTTCTTTTGCATGGAATAACTTTTAGGTATGCTGCAGTGCTAATGTTGTTTACACACTCACGTATGCATCTACATTGCACATTTTTTTTCATTTCTGAATTGGCCTCATTTTGAGAATTACCTCAACACTGCTGCTCTCCAGTATGGCCTTTAGATTATGATTTATTTTTCACACAAAGATTGGTTTGGGCCACAGTTTATCAAACAGGTCCACCAGATTAAAAAAAGTACAGTTGTGTACCTACCATAAATGTAGATGTTTGAGTGTATTTACTGTTGCAGTCATTACAATTGGGTTATCCTGCTGGCAGGCTACCCGCAGTCGGCCTGAGCTCCAAAGTCTAGGTCCGGCGTCGGTTGCTGTCGCCTCTTCCCTGACAACAGTGCGCCAGGGGTATACAAGATGCAGCCAATGCCATTTTCTTCAGTTTTTCTTGCCCCAGATGTCAGGTGCCCCTAAAATGGTAGGCTAAATTATGCAAATAAGCATGCATGCACAAAAAACAACTTTTCCTTCATCTACAAGCAAATACACCACATAGGTTGTATACAGTAGAAAAGTACAGTTAGGTCCCAGCAAGGAAGAAAGGGGGATGGTGGGAGGGTAACCTGGACTGCAACAGTGAATACACTTGAACATCTACATTTATCGTAGGTACACAACTGTACTATGTTCATAGTGTTTCACTGTTGCAGTCATTACAATTGGGTTGAATCCCAAAGCTTAGGTTGGGAGGCTGGAGCTAAATAGGATTAGGTGAGGCTATAAGGCCCTGTAGAACTGCAGTGGCAAAGCCTGCCCTGGATTTAGAGTAGAGAGGTAGGTGATAGTGCTTTTTAAAGGTATGCACTGAACTCCAAGTTGCAGTCTCTAAGATGTCTTTGGTTGGTACTCCTCTGAGGAAGGCTGTTGAAGTGGCTGCCGCTCTGGTTGAATGTGGCCTAATGCCCTTAGGCACTGATTTGCCATGCTGTGAATACCAGAAATGAATGCAATGGCCTATCCACTTTGAAATAGTTTGTTTTGAGATAAGCTTTCCTTGTGATGCTGCAGCATATGCCACTAGAAGTTGATCAGACTTTCTTAAAGCTTTAGTTCTGTCCAAGTAGAAGCGTAGCTGTCTGTGAATGTCTAAAGTATGCAGAATTTTCTCACCCTTATTCTGTGGGTTTGGATAAAAAGTAGGCAAATGAATTGTTTGGTTAAGGGCCACACTGGACACTACCTTAGGCATAAATGTAGGGATTGTCCTCAACGAAACCCTGTCAGGATGGGAAATGATAAAAGGTTCCATAGCCATGAATGCCTGTAACTCTGAGACTGTTCTACCGGAGGTTATTGCTAGGAGCAGAGCTGTTTTCCAGGATAAGAATTTTATGTCAGCTGCAGAGGCTGGCTCAAAAGGAGACAGTGTGAGTTTTTCCAAGACAAAGTTGAGGTCCCATGCAGGTATTGGTGCTCTCCTTGGAGGTCTTATGTTTTTGGCCCCTCTGAGGTACTGCCTCAATAACAGATGAAAAAAATAGGTGGTTCTGTATTGTAATGAGCTGAAATGGCAGAGGCATGAATTTTAATTGATGAAAAGGAAAGGCCTTTATCCAGCATCTCAGTTAAGTACTGTAAAATCTGAGGAATATTTGGAACAACCGTGTCAATGCCTTGTGCTTGGTTCCAAGCACTGAATCTCTTCCATTTGTCTGTATAAGATTTTCTGGTGCCAAGCCTCCTGGCCTCCAAAATAACATCCATTACTGCTTTAGAAAGAGGTGTGTCTTGAGAGGCTATATTATCCGCCATGCCGCCAGGTTTAAGGTTTTGAGTTGGCTGTGCAGTATCTGGCTGTCTTGTTGGGTCAACAAGTGAGGAATTTGTGGTAATGTCCAGGCTGGGCAGTGAGATAAGCTCTTTAGGATTGGGTACCAGTGCTGGCGGGGCCAGTCTGGGGCAATCAGTATCATTTCTGGTTTCTCTTGTCTGACCTTAAGGAGTACCTTGGGGAGGAGTGGCAGAGGAGGAAAGGCATATACTGTTAGATTTTTCCAGCTGAAAGATAGAGCATCCACTTTCCATGCTTGCTTGTGATAAGTCCTTGTGCAGAATCTTTGTAGTTGGTAGTTGTGAGGAGGGGCAAATAGGTCTATGTCCAGGCATCCCCAGGTCTTTGTTATCATGCTGAAGACTTGTGGATCCAATTTCCACTCGTGGGGATCCATTAGATTTCTGCTTAGTTCGTCTGCCAGAGTATTTTTCCTTCCTGGCAGGAATTGAGCTTGCAGATGTACTTGGTAAGTCAATGCTGTGTGCCACAAGTTCATGGCTAGCCTGCAGAGGGGGTAGGAATGTGTGCCTCCCTGCTTGTTTATGTACCACATGACTGTAGTATTGTCCGTCTTTATTAGTAGTTGTCCTGGATGAAGTTGATCCTTGAAGGCTGTTAGGGCATTCTGAACAGCTAGCATCTCTTTTTGATTGATAAGTAGATGCATTTGACTTTTGGACCATGTGCCCTGAATACATCTTCCTGCCATATGGGCCCCCGCAGGCATAATCTGATGCATCTGTTGTCAATGTCTGCCTGGCTGTGGGTAAGGTGAATGGCTGTCCTGTGTTGTGGTGACAGGCTTTTGCCCACCATCGAAACTCCTGTTGCAGGCAGGGAATGAGGGTAATTATTGTTTCCAGGCTGTGGCAATGTTGAGTCCAAACACTTTTTAGATACCATTGAAGTTTCCTCATATGCAGTCTTGCATATGGACTTAGCAGAATGCAGGATGCCATGAAACTCAAGGCCCGCAGAATTTTTCTTGCAGATAAGTGGGTCTTTGTTGCCAACATTTTGAAGTAAGTAGTCAGTTGTCTGTGTTTGTCTGGCAAGAGATAAGCCATCTGGGCAGTTGTATTTAAGCTTGTACCCAAGAATATTATCTCTTGAGAGAGTACGAGTTTTGATTTCTTCTCGTTTACTGTGTACCCTAGACTTGTCAGTAATCTTTTTACAAACGCCAGCTGCTGTAGTAGAATGTCCTTGTTCTCCACTTGAATAAGGCAGTCGTCCAAGTAAGGATATATTTGTATTCCTCTTTGTCTGCAAAATGCAATTACTGGTGCCAGGCACTTTGTGAAGACCCTGGGCGCAGAAGATAAGCCAAAGGGTAGTGCAGATAATTGGTAGTGTATTGAGCCAGTTATGAATCTGAGGTATCTTCTGCATGTTTGTCTGACTGGGACATGCAGGTATGCCTCTTTTAGATCTAAAGTCACAAGCCAAGCCTTCTTGCCAAACATGGTCAGAAGCTGCTGTAGGGTCAACATTTTGAATTTTGGAATATCCAGGTATGTGTTTAGAATAGATAGGCCCAGTATTGGTCTCCAGGCTTTGTCCTTTCTGGGTGCTAAGAACAGTCTTGTATAGAATCCGTGACCCTGCTCTTGTTCTGGTACTTGTTGAATGGCCCGCATGTCCATGAGGGATGAAACTTGTTTTTGTGCCTCTGCCCATTGATTGCATGGCAGGTCTGGCATACCGTTTTACCTTGGCAGGGTGTGAAAGTGTAACCTGTAGCCTTGTGAAACTATATTTAGAACCCATTGGTCCTGGGTGATCATGTGCCAGTTTTGTGAAAAAAGTGCTAGCTTTCCCCCCAAAGGGGCTGCCAAAAGATAAGTGCTTGGTGCTGGAAGTGGAAAGTCATTGAGACTGTTTCCTGTATGGCTGTAATTTTTCCTCTCCGCTCTTGGAGATAGATGCACCCCATTGTTTAGGCCTGTATGAGCTTTGGGGCTGTGATCTGCATCTAGGGCATCTGTATCTGCCCCTTTGTGGTCTATCTGACACTGGAAAGGACCAATTTTTTGTAGGCCAGTTCCTGCTAAATCTGGGAGGCTGTACCTGCAAGAAATCCTTGACTGTTTGCATAGATTTAGCCTTGTCCTCCATTTTCTTCAACACCTCTTCTGCTTTAGCACCAAAGTATCATGCTGTAAAGGAGCGTCTAATAGTTTTGCTTTAACATGATCTGGCAAATTTTGTTCTTTTAACCAAGCATGTCTCCTAATGACAGAACCTGTAACAGCGGCCCTGCAGGAGGCCTCAAGAAAATCAAAACCACATTGCAAAGTATGCTTTCCAACTTGTTCAGCTGCATGCAATAAATCCTGCATTTCTTTATTGTCTGCACATTCTACATTTGCTGGCATTTTCTGTTTAAGCAAGGATATAAGATATTGCTGATACTTAAGCATATGAAATTGGCAATTTAAAGCTCTTACAGCCAAGGTAGCAGAGGTATAAATCTTTTTGCCCCATCAGTCTAGGGCCTTAGAATCCCTATCAGAGGAAATAGGGTTTTCTGCAGTAGAAGCCTTGACCCCTTTGAGACCCTGAGAGATGGTTTCTGGGTCAGCTGCAGGGTTTTTATAGAGAAATGTATGTGAATCAGGAACCCTATAGTATCTGTCTGGCTTAACAGGGGCTGGTGGTAAAGAGTCTGGAGAAAAACTGGACTCTGTAAATACATCATCTACAATGTCTAAAACAGGCGGGATAGCAAGGGGCCTGTGCTGGGGCAATAAAAGGAAATCTCTGAGCCTTTTCTTGGATTGTGAATAATCTTGGCTCTTCCAGTGGAAATGCTCCCTCATAGTATGCAGTGTTTCCCCAAAAGAATAATCCTCAGGAGGAGAGGCTGAAGGGATAGATTCTTCAGCATCCAAATCCTCATAGGGAGGAATGGAGTAATACTGTTCAGAGGAAGAATCAGAGGAAATGGAAACCTGGTCTGAAGATTCATATTCTAACTCTTGCCTAGGCCTCTTTTCAGGAGGGGGATGGGAACCCCTGATCAAAGTAATAAGGTCTTCGGCCATTTTAAGCATCTGCTTTTTAGGCATGGAGGCCTGTCCAGGTGAATGCTGTACTTGTTTCTTTGTCTTTAGAGCTGCTTTAGTCTTTGTCTTTGTAGCTGAAGTAGGTCTCACTTATAACTGTGTAGGCCTGAAAACACCCTCAGAAGCCGATGCCTCCTCAGCGGCTCCAGACCCAACTGAGGGAATAGTTTCCGAGTGTCCAATACCTTGAGTTTCCAGAGGCCCAGTCGGCTCCACGTGGGAGTCAGAAGCGGCCTGTGGCTCTGAGGTAGCGGGCGTCAGGGGCTGTGAAAGTGCCTCACTGAGAACCAGCGAACCGGCGACAGGCCTAGAAGAAGCCTCGTCGTCGGTTTTGGATCTCGGATGCCTGTCCTTTTCTTTTTCTTTTCGTTTTTTGTAAATTCTGGTAGTCGGCTGATCCAATGGCATTATATAATTAAATCTTCTGCCAAAGTAATGAAATGCAAAGTCGTACTGATGCTTAATAGTGCGTTGGTTAAATCTAGCACAAAACCGACAACTAGCAACGTTATGGTCAGGGCCTAGGCAAGGAATATAGTAAGAATGAAAATCCTTATGAGGTATTTGCTTCCCACAAGAAATACAGTTATTAACTTTTTCTGACATCGGTCTGGAGCAAGAAAAAAGTTTCCCCAATGGGGTACTTAGCTTTAATGAAGACTTCGGATCTGAAATTTGAATTTGAAAACTTCAGGAGTCGGCCGACCGGCACTTGCGAACTACTTTTGCTTCGGGCACCACGCGGCAAGAAAGACTGAAGAAAATGGAGTTGGCTGCATCTTATATACCCCTGGTGCACTGACATCAGGGAAGAGGCGACAGCAACCGACGCCGGAACTAGACTTTGGAACTCAGGCCGACTGTGGGTAGCCTGCCAGCAGAATAACCCAATTGTAATGACTGCAATAGTGAAACACGATGAACATCAGTAGATTGTTTTTTTCTGAACAACTTTTCCACCTTTCCCATACTTGGATGAAGTGGTAGAACCATGGCCCTTGAGTACTTGTCATCACATCACTTTCCAAACCTGTTGGTTAAAGATCTCTGAGCCTGGTGCAAAATGGTTTGCATTTTTACCCAAGGATTGGAAAGGTTCATAGGTTCATAGGTTCATACTAGGCTATCTGCCCTAGGGCATTTATAAGCCTAGCCAGAATGTGTTTGGCTTTCGCCACCCATTTTAAATTTATTTTGCTATGCCCTTTTTCGAGGTTAGTATACTGTGCCTCTGTCTAACAGTGACACAGAAGTGATACCCGGGGTAAACCTACGATCTCCCATCCACTCATCAAGATTCCTCTTGAAGAGAGTCAATGAGGGACTCTGCCTAACCTGGACTGGGATTTTATTCCAGAGTGAAGGGAGCCTCTGGGTTATGAATCTGTCCCTCCAGCATGTCCTATTTATTTCAGTGCTGAGGTTCAAGTCTCTCGAGCGTGTAGCTCGATGGGATTTGGATTTTCTGAGGTGCAGCATGTCCATTAATTTCAGGTTGGACATGGCTTTATATGTCAGGCACAGATCGCCTCAGAACAGGCGGTATGCCACTGAGTAGAGCTGGAGTTTCTTTAACCGGGCAGCATATGGCATCTGTTTGAGCCCTTTGATCCTCTTGGTGAGGTACTTTTGGGGTCTTTCCAGTTGCTGCAGGTGTCTGGTAAGGTACATCCCAAAAGGGGCATTGTACTCAATTATGGGCCTGATGAGGGATGAGTAAAGAGGCACAATGACCTCCCCTGATCTAGATGTGAATCCCTTCATGATTAGGTGGGCTATATAAAATGTTTTTCTAACCACTTTGGCCACATGGTTGTCAAATGAGAGATTGCTATCAACTTGGGTCCCCAGGTCCCTAATTACTTCTTCTGTACTTAATGGATTACCACCTATGTGGTAATTTGTGGGCACTTTGTTTTTGCCAAAGGGGATGACTATACACTTTTTGACATTTAGCTTGAGGCCATGGCTCTGGCACCAGTTGTCTGTTTCTATGAGGCCCTTTTGGAGGATGCTTGTGTTGGCTGGAGAGTCGATTATGGCACCCAGTTTGCAGTCATCTGCGAACTTGGTCAGCCACAGTCCTTCCATGTTGACCTGTACCTCTGAGAAATATATACCGAACAAGAGAGGTCCCAAGACTGAGCCTTGTGGGACACCACTTGTAACTGGTTTGGAGTCTGACATGGCTCCAGCAATTCTAACCATGTGGGTTCTGTCCTTGAGCCAGTTTGCAATCCATCTAGTGACATAGGGGTTTATATTTAAGCTGGTGAGCTTATCTATAATGCCTCAGTGAGGTATTGTATCGAAGGCTTTTGCGAGGTCCAGGTAGGCTGTGTGGACCACATTCCCCTCGTCAATGGCCTTGGAGACTGTTTCAAAGAAATCAACCAGGTTTAAGAGGCAGGATCTGCCCTTAACAAAGCCGAACTGGGTAGGATCCAGTGTCTGTAGGTCCCCAATATCTTTATTTATGAGGTCCATCATGATCCTTTCAATAGCTTTGCAGACCAAGCTAGTCAGGCTTATGGGGTGATAGTTTCCAGGATCTGTTGAGGCACCACCTTTATGGAGAGGGACCACTGTTGCTGTACGCCACTCTTTGGGCACATATCCTGTAGTAAGGCTGAGATTGAACAGTAGTTTTATGTTTGGGTTTAGCTCTTCTTGGAGTTCATGTAGGACGCAGCCCAGGACACCGTCTGGTCCCATTGATACTGTGTTTTTTGCTTTGGAGAGGGCGGCTCTTACCTGAGCATCTGAGATGTCGGGGGGGCAGCACTCTGCTGGGATAGATATTTGCCCTTTTGGTGGGGAGTTTGCTCTGAACCTGTCAGCTAGGATGTTGGCAATGTCTGTGGGTTCAGTGTATTTTTGTCATTTTGGACTAATTCTGAGCATATCTGGGAATTACCACTCAGGTTCCTAACATAACTAAAGAAAGCCTTGTGATTATCCTTAGTGTCCTGTGCAATTTTTCTCTCGAAGCTGGCCTTAGACAATTTTATGAGTGCCCGTAGTTTTTGCTAATACTGATCAGTGATGCCTTCCTTTTGGGATTTTGCTCTATCATTTAGTAGCTTCCTCCTTCTATTGTATAGTTTGTTTATGGCTGGGGTCCACCAGACAGGACGTCTGCCTTTGGAGGATTGGGTCTTGGTTTTATTTGGGATTGCATGATCCATGCATTCCTGAAGGTGTTCATAGAATGCATTTATAAAGGATTCTGTGGTCTGGGCCATATTTTCCACAGGCCCGGGGCTTTGAAGGATTCCACCTCGGTTTTGAGGAGTGTGAAATTTGCTTTAGAGAAGTTTTTCACTGTGGTTTTCTGGGCAGGGGTGGGGTCGGGATGTGAATATCCAGTGAGATTAGTTTATGGTCTGATCTTACCAGTGAGGGATACACTTCTGATCTGGAGCATAGAGTCCCCATGTTGGTGATGATCAGATCCAGTATGTTTTCCCCTCTTGTGGGAGTGGTAACAAGTTGTTCCATAGCATTTGAGTTTATAAATTCTAGGAACCTTTGGGCTAGGGTGTTGGAGCTAGAGTAATGCTCCCAGTCTATGTTTGGGTAGTTGAAGTCGCCCAATATAATGGTGTTTGGAGAGACCTTCATATTTTCCAGTGTTCTCAGAAAGGCCGAGTGGGGTTCCTGGGTTTGGGAGGGTGGTCTGTAGCAGGCTATAAACTGGAAGGCAGTTTTACCCACTGTTAGTTGTACTTGCCTTGGAGTGACCTGAGTGCTTGTGTTATGTGGCGGATCCTAGCGCCCGACAGGCTGCTCACCGTGACCATCTCCTTGTTCAGCCTGGTGAGCGGGACGTCAGTGTGCCGGACGATAGAGTCACCTATTACAACTGTATCAGATGTGTTGTTTAGTCTTAAGGGCTGTGACTGTTCAGCACACTGGCTTTGTGAGATATGTGTTGCACGTGTTTTGTTTTGGGGTAGCAGTTGCTTGGGTGTCTGCTTTGGAGGTCTCTGATGCTTAGGCAGAACTTTATTTAGAGCCTCCGAGTATGTTCTTGTGTGATTATGTGTTTGGTTTGCTGTCGAGGTAGGTCTATGTCAGACTGGAATTGTAGTGAGTGTGGTTTCCTTCTCCTCCTGACTGGTTATGTCAGTACTGAGTTGAGAGACTAGCTAGAAGGCTTCCTCCAACACAGAAGGGATTGGGGGCTCAGAAGCCTACAAATAGTCTATACCACTTAACAGGAAAGGCAGGAAACAAGTTTAAATTTATTTTTTTTTCTGTTTCCCAGATGCTCTCTTTGTACAGAGTAGGAGTGCCTGAAATCAGAATATGATCTCACTGCACTCAGTTGAGTGAGCAAATGAGATGGGCCCATAAGGAGTATCCAAGCACAAATTTACAAGAGGGGCGGGCAGTTTCAAGGCCACTAAGATTAACACCAAAACAAAAACAGGGAGGGTGGGTGGGACTAACTGAAGAGCAGAGTCAAAACTTCCAGTTCAGTTAATATTCCTGCAACACAGTTAAAATCAATTTAAATACTGTATTTTTTGAAAAAAAAAGTGCAGATAAAGGTACGTAAATTCTCTTATACGTCCAGTTGAATACAGCTAGTTCTTAGCCAGCCAAAGCTGAGGTTTTTAAGCAGAAACAATTTCACACTATACCACTTAAATAGGCAAGGACAGGAAATCAAAGAATGTGGCTACCCCCACACCTGTAATTACTAGCAAATAACAAAATTCAGCAAACACTGACTAACTTCCAGTTCAGTTAATATTCCTGCAACACAGTTAAAATCAATTTAAATACTGTATTTTTAAAAAAAAGTGCAGATAAAGGTACTTAAATTATCTTATACGTCCAGTTGAATACAGCTAGTTCTTAGCCGGCCAAAGCTGAGGTTTTTAAGCAGAAAATATTTCACACTGTACCACTTAAATAGGCAAGGACAGGAAATCAAAGAATGTGGCTACCCCCACACCTGTAATTACTAGCAAATAACAAAATTCAGCAAACACTGACTAACTTCCAGTTCAGTTAATATTCCTGCAACACAGTTAAAATCAATTTAAATACTGTATTTTTGAAAAAAAGTGCAGATAAAGGTACTTAAATTCTCTTATACGTCCAGTTGAATACAGCTAGTTCTTAGCCAGCCAAAGCTGAGGTTTTTAAGCAGAAAATATTTCACACTGTACCACTTAAATAGGCAAGGACAGGAAATCAAAGAATGTGGCTACCCCACACCTGTAATTACTAGCAAATAACAAAATTCAGCAAACACTGACTAACTTCCAGTTCAGTTAATATTCCTGCAACACAGTTAAAATCAATTTAAATACTGTATTTTTGAAAAAAAAGTGCAGATAAAGGTACTTAAATTCTCTTATACGTCCAGTTGAATACAGCTAGTTCTTAGCCAGCCAAAGCTGAGGTTTTTAAGCAGAAAATATTTCACACTGTACCACTTAAATAGGCAAGGACAGGAAATCAAAGAATGTGGCTACCCCACACCTGTAATTACTAGCAAATAACAAAATTCAGCAAACACTGACTAACTTCCAGTTCAGTTAATATTCCTGCAACACAGTTAAAATCAATTTAAATACTGTATTTTTTGAAAAAAAAGTGCAGATAAAGGTACTTAAATTCTCTTATACGTCCAGTTGAATACAGCTAGTTCTTAGCCAGCCAAAGCTGAGGTTTTAAGCAGAAAATATTTCACACTGTACCACTTAAATAGGCAAGGACAGGAAATCAAAGAATGTGGCTACCCCCACACCTGTAATTACTAGCAAATAACAAAATTCAGCAAACACTGACTAACTTCCAGTTCAGTTAATATTCCTGCAACACAGTTAAAATCAATTTAAATACTGTATTTTTTGAAAATAAAAGTGCAGATAAAGGTACTTAAATTCTCTTATACGTCCAGTTGAATACAGCTAGTTCTTAGCCAGCCAAAGCTGAGGTTTTTAAGCAGAAAATATTTCACACTGTACCACTTAAATAGGCAAGGACAGGAAATCAAAGAATGTGGCTACCCCCACACCTGTAATTACTAGCAAATAACAAAATTCAGCAAACACTGACTAACTTCCAGTTCAGTTAATATTCCTGCAACACAGTTAAAATCAATTTAAATACTGTATTTTTGAAAAAAAAGTGCAGATAAAGGTACTTAAATTCTCTTATATGTCCAGTTGAATACAGCTAGTTCTTAGCCGGCCAAAGCTGAGGTTCTTAAGCAGAAAATATTTCACACTGTACCACTTAAATAGGCAAGGACAGGAAATCAAAGAATGTGGCTACCCCCACACCTGTAATTACTAGCAAATAACAAAATTCAGCAAACACTGACTAACTTCCAGTTCAGTTAATATTCCTGCAACACAGTTAAAATCAATTTAAATACTGTATTTTATGAAAAAAAGTGCAGATAAAGGTACTTAAATTCTCTTATACGTCCAGTTGAATACAGCTAGTTCTTAGCCGGCCAAAGCTGAGGTTTTTAAGCAGAAAATATTTCACACTGTACCACTTAAATAGGCAAGGACAGGAAATCAAAGAATGTGGCTACCCCCACACCTGTAATTACTAGCAAATAACAAAATTCAGCAAACACTGACTAACTTCCAGTTCAGTTAATATTCCTGCAACACAGTTAAAATCAATTTAAATACTGTATTTTTAAAAATAAAAGTGCAGATAAAGGTACTTAAATTCTTTTATACGTCCAGTTGAATACAGCTAGTTCTTAGCCGGCCAAAGCTGAGGTTTTTAAGCAGAAAATATTTCACACTGTACCACTTAAATAGGCAAGGACAGGAAATCAAAGAATGTGGCTACCCCCACACCTGTAATTACTAGCAAATAACAAAATTCAGCAAACACTGACTAACTTCCAGTTCAGTTAATATTCCTGCAACACAGTTAAAATCAATTTAAATACTGTATTTTTGAAAAAAAGTGCAGATAAAGGTACTTAAATTCTCTTATACGTCCAGTTGAATACAGCTAGTTCTTAGCCGGCCAAAGCTGAGGTTTTTAAGCAGAAAATATTTCACACTGTACCACTTAAATAGGCAAGGACAGGAAATCAAAGAATGTGGCTACCCCACACCTGTAATTACTAGCAAATAACAAAATTCAGCAAACACTGACTAACTTCCAGTTCAGTTAATATTCCTGCAACACAGTTAAAATCAATTTAAATACTGTATTTTTGAAAAAAAAGTGCAGATAAAGGTACTTAAATTCTCTTATACATCCAGTTGAATACAGCTAGTTCTTAGCCAGCCAAAGCTGAGGTTTTTAAGCAGAAAATATTTCACACTGTACCACTTAAATAGGCAAGGACAGGAAATCAAAGAATGTGGCTACCCCCACACCTGTAATTACTAGCAAATAACAAAATTCAGCAAACACTGACTAACTTCCAGTTCAGTTAATATTCCTGCAACACAGTTAAAATCAATTTAAATACTGTATTTTTGGAAAAAAAAGTGCAGATAAAGGTACTTAAATTCTCTTATACGTCCAGTTGAATACAGCTAGTTCTTAGCCAGCCAAAGCTGAGGTTTTTAAGCAGAAAATATTTCACACTGTACCACTTAAATAGGCAAGGACAGGAAATCAAAGAATGTGGCTACCCCCACACCTGTAATTACTAGCAAATAACAAAATTCAGCAAACACTGACTAACTTCCAGTTCAGTTAATATTCCTGCAACACAGTTAAAATCAATTTAAATACTGTATTTTTTGAAAAAAAGTGCAGATAAAGGTACTTAAATTCTCTTATACGTCCAGTTGAATACAGCTAGTTCTTAGCTGGCCAAAGCTGAGGTTTTAAGCAGAAAATATTTCACACTGTACCACTTAAATAGGCAAGGACAGGAAATCAAAGAATGTGGCTACCCCCACACCTGTAATTACTAGCAAATAACAAAATTCAGCAAACACTGACTAACTTCCAGTTCAGTTAATATTCCTGCAACACAGTTAAAATCAATTTAAATACTGTATTTTTTGAAAAAAAAGTGCAGATAAAGGTACTTAAATTCTCTTATACGTCCAGTTGAATACAGCTAGTTCTTAGCCGGCCAAAGCTGAGGTTTTTAAGCAGAAAATATTTCACACTGTACCACTTAAATAGGCAAGGACAGGAAATCAAAGAATGTGGCTACCCCCACACCTGTAATTACTAGCAAATAACAAAATTCAGCAAACACTGACTAACTTCCAGTTCAGTTAATATTCCTGCAACACAGTTAAAATCAATTTAAATACTGTATTTTTTGAAAAAAGTGCAGATAAAGGTACTTAAATTCTCTTATATGTCCAGTTGAATACAGCTAGTTCTTAGCCGGCCAAAGCTGAGGTTTTTAAGCAGAAAATATTTCACACTGTACCACTTAAATAGGCAAGGACAGGAAATCAAAGAATGTGGCTACCCCCACACCTGTAATTACTAGCAAATAACAAAATTCAGCAAACACTGACTAACTTCCAGTTCAGTTAATATTCCTGCAACACAGTTAAAATCAATTTAAATACTGTATTTTTTTTAAAAAGTGCAGATAAAGGTACTTAAATTCTCTTATACGTCCAGTTGAATACAGCTAGTTCTTAGCCGGCCAAAGCTGAGGTTTTTAAGCAGAAAATATTTCACACTGTACCACTTAAATAGGCAAGGACAGGAAATCAAAGAATGTGGCTACCCCACACCTGTAATTACTAGCAAATAACAAAATTCAGCAAACACTGACTAACTTCCAGTTCAGTTAATATTCCTGCAACACAGTTAAAATCAATTTAAATACTGTATTTTTGGAAAAAAAGTGCAGATAAAGGTACTTAAATTCTCTTATATGTCCAGTTGAATACAGCTAGTTCTTAGCCGGCCAAAGCTGAGGTTTTTAAGCAGAAAATATTTCACACTGTACCACTTAAATAGGCAAGGACAGGAAATCAAAGAATGTGGCTACCCCCACACCTGTAATTACTAGCAAATAACAAAATTCAGCAAACACTGACTAACTTCCAGTTCAGTTAATATTCCTGCAACACAGTTAAAATCAATTTAAATACTGTATTTTTAGAAAAAAAAGTGCAGATAAAGGTACTTAAATTCTCTTATACTTCCAGTTGAATACAGCTAGTTCTTAGCCGGCCAAAGCTGAGGTTTTTAAGCAGAAAATATTTCACACTGTACCACTTAAATAGGCAAGGACAGGAAATCAAAGAATGTGGCTACCCCCACACCTGTAATTACTAGCAAATAACAAAATTCAGCAAACACTGACTAACTTCCAGTTCAGTTAATATTCCTGCAACACAGTTAAAATCAATTTAAATACTGTATTTTTGAAAAAAAAGTGCAGATAAAGGTACTTAAATTCTCTTATACGTCCAGTTGAATACAGCTAGTTCTTAGCCGGCCAAAGCTGAGGTTTTTAAGCAGAAAATATTTCACACTGTACCACTTAAATAGGCAAGGACAGGAAATCAAAGAATGTGGCTACCCCCACACCTGTAATTACTAGCAAATAACAAAATTCAGCAAACACTGACTAACTTCCAGTTCAGTTAATATTCCTGCAACACAGTTAAAATCAATTTAAATACTGTATTTTTTGAAAAAAAGTGCAGATAAAGGTACTTAAATTCTCTTATACGTCCAGTTGAATACAGCTAGTTCTTAGCCGGCCAAAGCTGAGGTTTTTAAGCAGAAAATATTTCACACTGTACCACTTAAATAGGCAAGGACAGGAAATCAAAGAATGTGGCTACCCCACACCTGTAATTACTAGCAAATAACAAAATTCAGCAAACACTGACTAACTTCCAGTTCAGTTAATATTCCTGCAACACAGTTAAAATCAATTTAAATACTGTATTTTAGAAAAAAAGTGCAGATAAAGGTACTTAAATTCTCTTATACGTCCAGTTGAATACAGCTAGTTCTTAGCTGGCCAAAGCTGAGGTTTTTAAGCAGAAAATATTTCACACTGTACCACTTAAATAGGCAAGGACAGGAAATCAAAGAATGTGGCTACCCCCACACCTGTAATTACTAGCAAATAACAAAATTCAGCAAACACTGACTAACTTCCAGTTCAGTTAATATTCCTGCAACACAGTTAAAATCAATTTAAATACTGTATTTTTGAAAAAAAGTGCAGATAAAGGTACTTAAATTCTCTTATATGTCCAGTTGAATACAGCTAGTTCTTAGCTGGCCAAAGCTGAGGTTTTTAAGCAGAAAATATTTCACACTGTACCACTTAAATAGGCAAGGACAGGAAATCAAAGAATGTGGCTACCCCCACACCTGTAATTACTAGCAAATAACAAAATTCAGCAAACACTGACTAACTTCCAGTTCAGTTAATATTCCTGCAACACAGTTAAAATCAATTTAAATACTGTATTTTTGAAAAAAAAGTGCAGATAAAGGTACTTAAATTCTCTTATACGTCCAGTTGAATACAGCTAGTTCTTAGCTGGCCAAAGCTGAGGTTTTTAAGCAGAAAATATTTCACACTGTACCACTTAAATAGGCAAGGACAGAAATCAAAAAATGTGGCTACCCCACACCTGTAATTACTAGCAAATAACAAAATTCAGCAAACACTGACTAACTTCCAGTTCAGTTAATATTCCTGCAACACAGTTAAAATCAATTTAAATACTGTATTTTTGGGGAAAAAAGTGCAGATAAAGGTACTTAAATTCTCTTATACATCCAGTTGAATACAGCTAGTTCTTAGCCGGCCAAAGCTGAGGTTTTTAAGCAGAAAATATTTCACACTGTACCACTTAAATAGGCAAGGACAGGAAATCAAAGAATGTGGCTACCCCACACCTGTAATTACTAGCAAATAACAAAATTCAGCAAACACTGACTAACTTCCAGTTCAGTTAATATTCCTGCAACACAGTTAAAATCAATTTAAATACTGTATTTTTTGAAAAAAAAGTGCAGATAAAGGTACTTAAATTCTCTTATACGTCCAGTTGAATACAGCTAGTTCTTAGCTGGCCAAAGCTGAGGTTTTTAAGCAGAAAATATTTCACACTGTACCACTTAAATAGGCAAGGACAGGAAATCAAAGAATGTGGCTACCCCCACACCTGTAATTACTAGCAAATAACAAAATTCAGCAAACACTGACTAACTTCCAGTTCAGTTAATATTCCTGCAACACAGTTAAAATCAATTTAAATACTGTATTTTTGGAAAAAAGTGCAGATAAAGGTACTTAAATTCTCTTATACATCCAGTTGAATACAGCTAGTTCTTAGCTGGCCAAAGCTGAGGTTTTTAAGCAGAAAATATTTCACACTGTACCACTTAAATAGGCAAGGACAGGAAATCAAAGAATGTGGCTACCCCACACCTGTAATTACTAGCAAATAACAAAATTCAGCAAACACTGACTAACTTCCAGTTCAGTTAATATTCCTGCAACACAGTTAAAATCAATTTAAATACTGTATTTAAAAAAAAAAGTGCAGATAAAGGTACTTAAATTCTCTTATACGTCCAGTTGAATACAGCTAGTTCTTAGCCGGCCAAAGCTGAGGTTTTTAAGCAGAAAATATTTCACACTGTACCACTTAAATAGGCAAGGACAGGAAATCAAAGAATGTGGCTACCCCCACACCTGTAATTACTAGCAAATAACAAAATTCAGCAAACACTGACTAACTTCCAGTTCAGTTAATATTCCTGCAACACAGTTAAAATCAATTTAAATACTGTATTTTTTGAAAAAAAGTGCAGATAAAGGTACTTAAATTCTCTTATACGTCCAGTTGAATACAGCTAGTTCTTAGCCGGCCAAAGCTGAGGTTTTAAGCAGAAAATATTTCACACTGTACCACTTAAATAGGCAAGGACAGGAAATCAAAGAATGTGGCTACCCCCACACCTGTAATTACTAGCAAATAACAAAATTCAGCAAACACTGACTAACTTCCAGTTCAGTTAATATTCCTGCAACACAGTTAAAATCAATTTAAATACTGTATTTTTTTGAAAAAAAGTGCAGATAAAGGTACTTAAATTCTCTTATATGTCCAGTTGAATACAGCTAGTTCTTAGCCAGCCAAAGCTGAGGTTTTTAAGCAGAAAATATTTCACACTGTACCACTTAAATAGGCAAGGACAGGAAATCAAAGAATGTGGCTACCCCACACCTGTAATTACTAGCAAATAACAAAATTCAGCAAACACTGACTAACTTCCAGTTCAGTTAATATTCCTGCAACACAGTTAAAATCAATTTAAATACTGTATTTTTTGAAAAAAAGTGCAGATAAAGGTACTTAAATTCTCTTATACGTCCAGTTGAATACAGCTAGTTCTTAGCGGCCAAAGCTGAGGTTTTTAAGCAGAAAATATTTCACACTGTACCACTTAAATAGGCAAGGACAGGAAATCAAAGAATGTGGCTACCCCACACCTGTAATTACTAGCAAATAACAAAATTCAGCAAACACTGACTAACTTCCAGTTCAGTTAATATTCCTGCAACACAGTTAAAATCAATTTAAATACTGTATTTTTTTAAAAAGTGCAGATAAAGGTACTTAAATTCTCTTATACGTCCAGTTGAATACAGCTAGTTCTTAGCCAGCCAAAGCTGAGGTTTTTAAGCAGAAAATATTTCACACTGTACCACTTAAATAGGCAAGGACAGGAAATCAAAGAATGTGGCTACCCCACACCTGTAATTACTAGCAAATAACAAAATTCAGCAAACACTGACTAACTTCCAGTTCAGTTAATATTCCTGCAACACAGTTAAAATCAATTTAAATACTGTATTTTTTGAAAAAAAAGTGCAGATAAAGGTACTTAAATTCTCTTATACGTCCAGTTGAATACAGCAAGTTCTTAGCTGGCCAAAGCTGAGGTTTTTAAGCAGAAAATATTTCACACTGTACCACTTAAATAGGCAAGGACAGGAAATCAAAGAATGTGGCTACCCCCACACCTGTAATTACTAGCAAATAACAAAATTCAGCAAACACTGACTAACTTCCAGTTCAGTTAATATTCCTGCAACACACAGTTAAAATCAATTTAAATACTGTATTTTTTGAAAAAAGTGCAGATAAAGGTACTTAAATTCTCTTATACATCCAGTTGAATACAGCAAGTTCTTAGCTGGCCAAAGCTGAGGTTTTTAAGCAGAAAATATTTCACACTGTACCACTTAAATAGGCAAGGACAGGAAATCAAAGAATGTGGCTACCCCCACACCTGTAATTACTAGCAAATAACAAAATTCAGCAAACACTGACTAACTTCCAGTTCAGTTATTATTCCTGCAACACACAGTTAAAATCAATTTAAATACTGTATTTTTTTGAAAAAAAGTGCAGATAAAGGTACTTAAATTCTCTTATACGTCCAGTTGAATACAACAAGTTCTTAGCCGGCCAAAGCTGAAGTTTTTATTTCTACTATTTTGGCTCAGTGGATCTGACTGATAAACTGGGGCCCAAACCTGTCTTTTTATGCAGAAAGAATTGTAATCTAAAGGTCATACTACAGAACAACAGTGTTAGAGGTAATGATCAAAATACAGCAAATTCAAGAATGAAAAAATGTGGGACTTGATTACAATTTAGAGACATACTTGATAGTATAAGTGCCATCACTGTAGCCATAGTCAAAGATTATCCCAAGCAAAGTGAACTTTAATTGTGACATTCATACCTGTCAACTGTCCAGATTTTCTCAGAATGTCATATTTTTGCCCAATATTTTTGATCTGTTCCTCATAAAATGTATGGTTTCCTGCCAAATCGTTGGGGATTGAAGTCACTAAATAACTGCAGACATCTAAGTATCATACTTCATATCCTTCAGAAAGGCATGCAACACAAAACCCTGTATTCTAGTAACTTATTAAACTTTTAAGAAGAATATTTAAAAATATGTCCTTTTTTTGAGTCGTTTGTCCCCCTGTTATTTTTTTGCTTTGTCCAGATTTCTTATCCTAAGACATTGAGAGGTATGGTGGCAAAGTAGGGTGGTGTACCTTGCCATTTGCCTGTCTGCCACCCTCATTTTATGTGGGGAAAACTGAGTGAGTGCTATATGCCAGAATATGAACATGTTAACACAATCAAGAGAAATTGTGGAACTAATGTCCTGAGTAGAACTCCAGGGTGTCTGTAAATTTAAAAATAATTGTGATTTTTTATTTTAGAAAGATTGATGTAACCTGATAATGATGGGATGCTGGGAAGATAAAACTGAAGCAAAGGTGTTTCACTGGCAGCTTTTGTTGAATGCTTCTCAAAGACAAGGGTTCAATGAAATTGAGGCTATAAACAATATTTTGCATCCACGAGCCACTATTCTTTAAGAGATAACTGTGTATTAATACATTTATATGGCTTTAATAGCAAAACATCTACTGTTTTTAAATATTTAAATTGCTTTTAAGTTTAGGCATTCTTTATTTTTGATGCATTTTTAACGTTGTTTACAAAGTTACTTACTGACTAGTAAGTTTACATCATGTGATTAGTGATGTATGATACTTAAACAAGGAAGTTTGTTGGTTTTGTTAGTTCTGATGAAATTCTTTATGCTACAAAAATGAAGGCTCAACTGTGGAGTAAATAAACTATCATGAATTTAATTACTTGATGTTTTGAGCATCCTGGGTTGGCTTATTCCAAGATTTTTTTTTTGTTATAAGACAAAGTAGTCCACATAGGTGCAGTATTCATGGCCATCTATGTTTGTTCTGTGGAAGCAAATTGCACTGATTAAATCTTAACATGAGCATAGTTAAAAGAATTATTATGTGTATTTATTCACACGGAAAGTTCAACTTGGCACAAAGCCCCCTTTCAGATGAGTTCTGGGATGAAAAGCTGTAAAGGAAAGTGAACACTTAATATATAAGACATATATAATAAAGAAACATTTTAAGACAACTAATGCATTAAAAGTTTTGCAACAACAAAGCCACATTACATAAAAGAGTAAAATATTTACATGTGTGAGGACTGATGCAAGTAAAATTTATGAGAAAAATAATTTTAAATGACGGTAATGAAGACAAGTAAATTTCTATGAATTTGTATTTTCCCTGGTATTAAGAAATGTTAGGAGGATGAAAGTAGAAAACAATTAAAGAAGGAATAAAAGGTTGAGATTAAAGAACAAAAAGTAAAATGTAGGAAAAAACTGGAGTACATGGAAGCTTTTGAAGTGTGCCAGAGATATATATGATTGCGAAAGAAAAGGGTATATATAGAAGTAAAAAAGAAATATAAATTGAATATGAGGACAGAAATTGGTCTGAAGTGGGAGAGAGGAGATGACACATAAAAGCAGTATGTGTTAGAAAGAAGTGGACAGGGAGAATATCAATGGAAAACAGCAGATTTAAGGTGGTCATTATTTGTGAAAGTTTTCTCTAAATTGCTCTAAATAGGTAGCTAATTAGTGAGGATGCAATCAACAGATGCCATTCGGTCTATAGTGTTGTACCAGCATTCAGAAATGACTGCCAGAACTGCATTTGTAGTCAGGGCTGAAGTACTTCAGCACTTCTTGTGTTGTATAAGCTGTAACAAGTTACGGTTTTCAAAAAAGGATATTTTCCCGCTTTCAGGTGAGTATTTCTTTTGTTGTTGTTGTGCCAAAATACCTAGTTATAGTTCTGAAAGAAATATATATGTACCAAGGCACCCACCCCTTTTATGTCAAGAATGCTGCATCAGTTATATAATTTCTTTAAAGTCAAACAGTTGAAGAAAGCACCATCCACAGACTGATGAAGTAATAGGATGTTTTAATAAAATATTTAAATTCATGCTAAGGAAAGAGTTGTGAATACAGATGGCAGAAATGGAAGCAGTTACCCTTTCTTCCACATCTCTTTTGAGTATTTTAATAAAAAATTAATATGAAAAAAAAATCAAGGTTCACAAAGTACCACACTACAATAATTTTCTGAATCATATTGATTCATACTGTTAATATAGAGGTGATTTGGTGTTTGCATTGTGTTATTAATTTAACTACTCTTTACCCAGATGGTGATAAAGTTTGTTGTAAGTCATAATGTTTTCTTTATAAGTGTGAGTAATTCTCCTATGTCTTGTAATGACTGCTTTGTATCTGTAAATGCATGAGCAATGACTGAAAACTTCCCTGGTTATCAAGTACAAAAGTTAAATAAATAAGTCTTAGTCACTGCCCTGCTAACATTGCCATGTGTGTGATATTAGGCTTCTATACCATGACAGAAATGAAAAGGTTAGTGCCAAAATGTCAAATTACTCAAGAAATTACTTCTCAATTGTTGCTATACAGGAGTCCTATAGTGTTGTTAGTGGCAAAGTGTCTAAGATCTTGAAGTTTCTTTAAGGAAATTGGCACACCTCACTACTGACATAAGAACCATTGAGTAAAATCCTAATTATATGGCTGTTACTGGTCACAAAAGCATGCTTTCATGGGTTACTTCACCCTCTCCCTTGTTATTATATGCCCTTTTTCTAGTGGCAGTAGCTACAGTCACAGCAGGAAGAAATCTCAGAATAAACCACTAAACAGCATTCTGCATTTATGGGGTTGAAATGACCTCAAAGTAGAAAATCTTTTTTTGGGAAACCTGAGGAGATTATAAAGCAGATAACTCAGTAAACAATCCAAGTAGTGTATATAGTGTCTAAAAACTCTCTAACTATTGTGAAAGCTTTGTAGATTGGTTGTTCTGCCAATTCACTATTCTTTGCGTAGGCTGAATGTAGGAGAAAAAGACTTTGTCAATCACATCAGTATGTGCAGAACTTAACTTCTGTCAACTACACAGTGTGCATGGCCTTTAGCCATTTCATCAAACCCAGGTTGCTACTGACGCAGATTTACAGAACAAACTTCTGCTGCAATAAGTCAAGTAAGTTTGACCAGCTGTACTTCTGCATACTATAGGATGTAGCAGATAATGCAGTATCAATGGACAGTCTGATATGACACCAGAGAACAAGACTCATGCATGCCTCCCATTAGCAGAATCTGATTAAGAGTCTGCATACTATTCAATAACCCTTGGAGAAGGCTAAATGGGCCACACATCTCAGTGTTCTAGTCACATTCTCAGAAAAAAAGATCCCACCCATGCCACATCACTGGCATGCCGTCTATTGGAAATATTATTGGATGGCAATCATACTGTGTACATATCAAGTGGAGCATTACATTTTGCTCTCTTTCTTATATCTTCAGATTAAAATCAGTTTACATCATTTCTTCAGACCAAATGATTTAAAATACATATATAAGTGTCAGAAAGTGACTGCATGCAGAGTACAGGAATCAATAGACAAACGTCAATGCATATCATGAAGCATCACTGTACCACCAACAAAGAAATGGGAGTGTGAATATCTTGAAGTCAGATTCTTAAATACTCCAGTGGTCTAACCACAAGCACTTATTCTGGGATTACTGCTGGTGTGGCTGGGGTTTTAGTATTTGACAAAAGGGCATGGTTTCCAACAAAGAATGCTGAGAGGTTGACATTCCCCAGACTCAGCCTGTCACGCAGCAAAAAACACATGCCATCTTAATTCTGTAATGAACTACAGCAAAAGTAAGATGTTATGCTACAATGTGAAGGATGTGGTTCCCACATGAAATCAAATCACTCTAGTATGAATTATGCTTCACTGATTTTATATGACTGTAACTCAAAATTTCTAAAAACAAGGAAAAAGTTTTTGCAGGGAAGGGCAAGCCTCCCTACATATCCCTATATGGAGATTTTCTTCCCACCCCTTTATTTACATATACCAATCCTATAGTCTCATAACAGTAAGAAAAAGTAAAAAAAAAAATACTCTACAGCTGGTTATCACAATACAGTCAACACAATTCTAACAATCACAATTAAAATAAATCAGTGAGCACCTGTTCACACAAGCAGCACTCATCAGAGTGTAAGCTAACCATGACAGATAAAAATGAAGGACACATTGATGATGATGATGATGATGGTGTGTGGAGGGAGTTCTCTGATGCTAGTACATGAGTATGAATAACATCCTGTGATCTATAATTCAAATCTGTTATTATAAAACATGTCTATGTCTAGCTGTCAGAAAGTAGGTAGTAGGTTTGAGATATATGTAGGAGACAACAGGATCAGTACAGATAGCAAAGCAGATATGGCTTAATGTACACATTTTTAAGGTTACAAATGTCTGTGGTTGATGGAGAGGTAATGGTGACCTTACTGACAGGCAGAAAATTAAAACGAGGATGAAAAAATAGACAAGAAGAGGCTAAAATAGGAAGGAGTTAAGAATGGGGTATGTAAACAAACTGCCATGATTTCAGGTATACATACATGCATATATCTGTATTTATCTATACATATAGATAACTATGCAGAGGAAAGTAGCTTTATTCAAGATGTCAATAAAATTAATACTATAGACATAAGTTTGAGTACCTCATTCTCCATTTACAAATTCTACGGCACTGTGCAATTCGCTGAACCAGACTGTGCTTCCATGCAGGTATCCCTAAAGAGAGACACCTTTGCCTAATGAGTTTATGCTGTTAACCAATGAATAAGTACCCATTTTTTTAAGTAGGTTATACTGCTCTGTTGTTTTATCAGTTTTATGGGGTTTTTATGTTTCTGGTTAGACAAATCCATTAATTTTAGTTCGCAATTTATGGCTAACATATTTTGAAAGGTTATCATTAACAAATTAATACACTAAAGCTAATGTCTCTTAACATAAATGGCAACACCGCTGGGAATAAAAGAAGAGCTTTATTTAAATTCTTTAATCTTAGTAAACCTAATCTGCTATTAGTACAGGAAACTCATTTGTTAAAAAAGAATATCAAATATATCAATAATAATTAATATGAATTTTTATTTGCCTCTGTTCAAAGAAAAAGGAAAATGTATTGCGATCTTATGGGGGAAATCTATACTTTTGCTGAGAATTATGTCTGCATATACAAATGCAGCAGGAAAGTTATCACTAGACATTTTAGAATTTAATAAGAACATTTTTTACTATAGCAAATATGTATTGGCTTCCAGGAATCAGATCAAAAACAATACATGTGCATATAGATATTGTATTAAATAAAATGAAAGGTAGTTTAATTTTATATGGTGATTTTAATTGTATTTTAGATATGAGTGACACTAGTGCTACAAACGAACAAAGATCCTAGCATCAGCAAAGTTATTAAAAAGTAGTTAAAGAATCTACATATAAAGGATGTAATGTTGCAGATAAAGATTCTTTATCCTACACTTTGTATTCTTATGTATATGTTACTGACATCATTACAGATAGAATTCAGATATCAAATGATTTACAAAATAAACTAGAGTTTTTATGAATCCTTGTCCACTTTCTGATCACAGTACTATTTGGTGCCACTTAGAAATGGCCCCAATGAAATTTATATAGAATGTCTTATTATATACTAGAACTACCTGATAGTATATAATAAGAAATTCTATATAAATTTCCTTGGAGCCAAGGAAATGTATATATAATTTCTTATTATATACTATCAGGTAGTTCTAGTATATAATAAGAAATTCTATCTATACTAGAACTACCTGACTGCGATGGTGGTGCTGTGGTAGCATCGTCGCCTCACAGTTAGACATTGCCCATTCAATTCTCAGTTAGAGCATCTTTTGTGTACCGACATGCGTGAATGGGTGTTCCTTCGTTGAAGGTTGTGCGTTAGGCCCAGCAAGCCAGTACGTAAAACTCTACTGCCAATCATTAGCAGACCGGAGTTCCGCTGTGGCGACCTCTAACCGGAAAAGCCGAAAGACACAAACATACTAGAACTACCTGAACTTAAAATTGGTTTCTTAAGGAAACTGAGGAACACATGACTCAAAATGATAACAAAATGGTTGATAAAATAATATTATTAGCTTATTTAAAGTTGTGCCTTCCATAGAAGGTTGGGCGCCAGGCTGGCAACTCGACACCATAAAAACTCTACTGCCAATCATGAGCAGACAGGTGATCTGCTGTGGCGACCCCTAAACGGGAAAAAAGCTGAAAGAAGAAGATTGGATTATTTAAAGTTAATTTCCATGAGAAAATTAAAACCTGATGTGATAAAAAAAATTAAAAAAAA
>NC_056726.1:377571986-377578887 GCF_019279795.1 Protopterus annectens | reverse complement strand
TTAAAGCCCTAGAGTTAAGCATTCAAAAACAGCTGACAATACAATTCCCTTGCTTCAAATTAATCTCCTTACCATTCCCCTTATCAAGTTATGGTACGCTTTCCAAAATAAGAAAAAATGCTATTCTTTTTAATTTACACACACCTCAGGGTGCCTACTCAGTGCATTAGTCTAATCATTTTTCTCTGTTGTGAAAATGTGCTCTGATACTCCAGCATGTAATGCATGCTCAGCTTCTCCCATGTAAAATGAAGGGCAAAATTGGTAAACTGCAAGGTAGTCCACCCCACTAATGCCACAATTAAGGCTTCTTTTGCATGGGATAACCTTTAGGCATGCTGCAGTGCTAGTATTTACATATAGACCACCTCATTTTTGCCACAATTAAGGCTTCTTTTGCATGGGATAACCTTTGGGTATGCTGCAGTGCTAGTGTTTACACGTAGACCACCCCACTAGTGCCACAATTAAGGTTTGTTTTGCATGGGGTAACCTGTAGGTATTCTGCAGTGCTAGTGTTTGCACACAGACCACCCCACTTGTGCCACAATTAAGGTTTGTTTTGCATGGGATAACCTTTAGGTATGCTGCAGTGCTAGTGTTGTTTACACACTCATGTACGCATCTACATTGCACATTTTTTTTCATTCCTGAATTGGCCTCATTTTGAGAATTACCTCAACACTGCTGCTCTCAAGTATGGCCTTTAGATTATGATTAATTTTTCACACAAAGATTGGTTTGGGCCACAGTTTATCAAACAGGCCCACCAGATTCAAAAACAGTAGAGTGTTTTTTCTGAACAACTTTTCCACCTCTGCCATACTTGGATGAAATGGTAGAACCATGGCCCTTGAGTACCTGTCATCACATCACTTTCCAAACCTGTTGGTTAAATATCCCCCTGAGCCTGGTGCAATATGGTTTGCATTTTAACCCAAGGATTGGAAAGGTAAGAAAAGTTGTTTCTACTATTTTTGGCACAGTGGATCTGACTGATAAACTGGGGCCCAAACCTGTCTTTTTATGCAGAAAGAATTGTAATCTAAAGGTCATACTACAGAACAACAGTGTTAGAGGTAATGATCAAAATACAGCAAATTCAAGAATGAAAAAATGTGGGACTTGATTACAATGTAGATACATATTTGATAGTATAAATGCCATCATTGTAGCCATAGTCAAAGATTATCCCAAGCAAAGTGAACTTTAATTGTGACTTTCATACCTGTCAACTGTCCAGATTTTCTCAGAATGTCAGATTTTTGTCTAATTTTTTTTATCTGTTCCTCATAAAATGTATGGTTTCCTGGCAAATCATTGGGGATTGAAGTCACTAAATAATTGCAGACGTCTAAGTATCATACTTCATATCCTTCAGAAAGGCATGCAACACAAAACCCTTTATTCTAGTAACTTATTAAACTTATAAGAAGAATATTTAAAAATATGTCCTTTTTTTGAGTCTTTTGTCCCCCTGTTATTTTTTTGCTTTGTCCAGATTTCTTGTCCTAAGACATTGAGAGGTATGGTGGCAAAGTAGGGTGGTGTACCTTGCTATTTGCCTGTCTGTCACCCTCATTTTATGTGGGGAAAACTGAGCGAGTGCTATATGCCAGAATATGAACATGTTAACACAATCAAGAGAAATTGTGGAAATAATGTCCTGAGTAGAACTCCAGGGAGTCTGTAAATTTAAAAATAATTGTGTTTTTTTATTTAAGAAAGATTGATGTAACCTGATAATGCTGGAATGCTGGGAAGATAAAACTGAAGCAAAGGTATTTCACTGGCAGCTTTTGTTGAATGCTTCTCAAAGACACGGGTTTAATGAAATCGAGTCTATAAACAAAATTTTTCATCCACGAGCCACTATTCTTTAAGAGATAACTGTGTATTAATACAATTATATGGGTTTAACAACAAAGCATCTACTGTTTTTAAATATTTAAATAGCTTTTAAGCTTAGGCACTCTTTATTTTTTATGCATTGTTTAACGTTGTTTACAATGTTACTTACTGACTAGTAAGTTTGCATCATGTGATTAGTGATGTATGATACTTAAACAAGGAAGTTTCTTGGTTTTGTTCGTTCTGATGAAATTCTTTATGCTACAAAAATGAAGGCACAACTGTGGAGTAAATAATCTATCATGAATTTAATTACTTGATGTTTTGAGCATCCTGGGTTGGCTTATTCCAAGATATGTTTTTGTTATAAGACAAAGTAGTCCACATAGGTGCAGTATTAATGGCCATTTATGTTTGTTCTGTGTAAGCAAACTGCACTGATTAAATCTTAGCATGAGCATAGTTAAAAGACTTATTATGTGTATTTGTTCACACGGAAAGTTCATCTTGGCACAAAGCCTCCTTTCAGATGAGTTCTGGGATGAAAAGTTATAATGGAAAATGAGCACAATGTATAAGAAATATATAATAAAGAAACATTTTAAGACAATTAATGCATTAAAACTTTTGCAACAACAAAGCCACATGATATGGAAGAGTAAAATATTTACATGTGCAAGGACTGATGCAAGTAAAATTTAAGAGAAAAATCATTTTAAATTATGGTAATGAAGACACGTAAATTTCTATGAATTTGTATTTCCCTGGTATTAAGAAATGTTAGGAGGATGAAAGTAGAAAACAATTAAAGAAGGAATAAAAGGTTGAGATTAAAGAACAAAAAGTAAAATGTAGAAAGAAACTGGAGTACATGGAAGCTTTTGAAGTGTGCCAGAGATATATATGATTGCAAAAGAAAAGGGTATGTAGAGAAGTAAAAAAGAAATATAAATTGAATATGAAGACAGAAATTGGTCTGAAGTAGGAGAGAGACAGGAGATGACACATAAAAGCAGTATGTGTTAGAAAGAAGGGGACAGGCAGAATATAAATGGAAAACAGCAGATTTAAGGTGGTCATTATTTGTGAAAGTTTTCTCTAAATTGCTCTAAATAGGTAGTTAATTAGTGAGGATGCAATCGACAGATGCCAATCAGTCGGTAGTGTTGTACCAGCATACAGAAATGACTACCAGAACTGCATTTGTAGTCAGGGCTGAAGTACTTCAGCACTTCTTGAGTGGTATAAGCTGTAGCAAGTTACGGTTTTCAAAGAAGGAGATTTTCCCGCTTTCAGGCGAGTATTTCTTTTGTTGCTGTTGTGCCAAAATAGATAGCTATAGTTCTGAAAGAAATATATATGTACCAAGGCACCCACCTCTTTTATGTCAAGAATGCTGCATCAGTTATATAATTTCTTTAAAGTCAAACAGTTGAAGAAAGCACCATCCACAGACTGATGAAGTAATAGGATGTTTTAATAAAATATTTAAATTCATGCTAAGGAAAGAGTTGTAAATACAGATGGCAGAAATGGAAGCAGTTACCCTTTCTTCCACATCTCTTTTGAGTATTTTAATAAAAAATTAATATGAAAAAAATTCAAGGTTCACAAAGTACCACACTACAATAATTTCCTGAATCATATTGATTCATACTGTTAATATAGAGGTGATTTGGTGTTTGCATTGTGTTATTAATTTAACTACTCTTTACCCAGATGGTGATAAAGTTTGTTGTAAGTCATAATGTCTACTTTATAAGTGTGAGTAATTCTCCTATGTCTTGTAATGACCGCTTTGTATCTGTATATGCATGAGCAATGACTGAAAACTTCCCTGGTTATCAAGTACAAAAGTTAAATAAATAAGTCTTAGTCACTGCCCTGCTAACATTGCCATGTGTATGATATTAGGCATCTATACCATGACAGAAATGAAAAGGATAGTGCCAAAATGTCAAATTACTCAAGAAATTACTTCTCAATTGTTGCTATACAGGAGTCCTATAGTGCTGTTAGTGGCAAAGTGTCTAAGATCTTGAAGTTTCTTTAAGGAAATTGGCACACCTCACTACTGACATAAGAACCGTTGAGTAAAATGCGAATGAAATGGCTGTTACTGGTCGCAAAAGCATGCTTTCATGGGTTACTTCACCCTCTCCCTTGTTATTATATGCCCTTTTTCTAGTGGCAGTAGCTACAGTCACAATAGGAAGAAATCTCAGAATAAACCACTGAACAGCATTCTGCATTTATGGGGTTGAAATTACCTCAAAGTAGAAAATCTTTTTTGGGAAACCTGAGGAGATTATAAAGCAGATACCTCAGTAAACAATCCATGTAATGTATATAGTGTCTAAAAACACTCCAACTATTGTGAAAGCTTTGCAGAGTGGTTGTTCTGTCCAATTCACTATTATTTGCGTAGCCTGAATCTAGGAGAAAAATACTTTGTCAATCACATCAGTATGTGCAGAACTTAACTTCTGTCAACTACACAGTGTGCATGGCCTTTAGCCATTTCTTCAAACCCAGGTTGCTACTGACGCAGATTTACAGAACAAACTTCTGCTGCAATAAGTCAAGTAAGTTTGACCAGCTGTACTTCTGCATACTATAGGATGTAGCAGATAATGCAGTATCAATGGGCAGTCTGACATGACACCAGAGAACAAGACTCATGCATACGTCCCATTACCAGAATCTGATTAACAGTCTGCATACTATTCAATAACCCTTGGAGAAGGCTAAATGGGCCACACATCTCAGTGTTCTAGTCACATTCTCAGAAAAAAAAAGAACCCACCCATGCCACATCACTGGCATGCAGTCTATTGGAAATATTATTGGATGGCAATCATACTGTGTACATGTCAAGTGGAGCATTACATTTTGCTCTCTTTCTTATATCTTCAGATTAAAATCAGCTTACATCATTTCTTCAGACCAAATGATTTAAAATACATATATAAGTGTCAGAAAGTGACTGCATGCAGAGTACAGGAATCAATAGACAAACGTCAATGCATATCATGAAGCATCACTGTACCACCAACAAAGAAATGGGAGTGTGAATATCTTGAAGTCAGATTCTTAAATACTCCAGTGGTCTAACCACAAGCACTTATTCTGGGATTACTGCTGGTGTGGCTGGGGTTTTAGTATTTGACAAAAGGGCATGGTTTCCAACAAAGAATGTTGAGAGGTTGACATTCCCCAGACTCAGCCTATCACGCAGCAAAAAACACATGCCATCTTAATTCTGTAATGAACTACAGCAAAAGTAAGATGTTATGCTACAATGTGAAGGATGTGGTTCCCACATGAAATCAAATCACTCTAGTATGAATTATGCTTCTCTGATTTTATATGACTGTAACTCAAAATTTCTAAAAACAAGGAAAAATGTTTTGCAGGGAAGGGCAAGCCTCCCTATCCCTAAATCCCAATCCCTACAAGCTACACGATCTAGGGACCTAAACCTCATCACCACAATAAACAGAACATGCTGGAGGGATAGATTCCGGTCCCAGAGAATACTCATACTCTGGAACAAACTACCTATCTATATCAAACAGAGCTTCTCATTAGCACTGTTCAAGAAAAATCTTGATGATTGGATGGGAGATAGGAAATTCGCCCCGGGAATCACTTCTGTGGCTCTGCTCGACAGTGGCACAGGAAAATAATTTTCTTGGGTGGCGAAAGCCAGGGTACCTTTGGCTAGGTTTATATAGGCCCTAGGGCCAATAGCCTAGTACCTACCTATGAACCTATGAACCTATGAACCTACATATCCCTATATGGAGATTTTCTTCCCACCACTTTATTTACATATACCAATCCTATAGTCTCATAACAGTAAGAAAAAGTAAAAAAAAAATCTACAGCTGGTTAACACAATACAGTCAATACAATTCTAACAATCACAATTAAAATAAATCAGTGAGCACCTGTTCACACAAGCAGCACTCATCAGAGTGTAAGCTAACCATGACGGATAAAAATGAAGGAGACATTGATGATGATGATGGTGTGTGGAGGGAGTTCTCTGATGCTAGTATACAAGTATGAATAACATCCTGTGATCTATAATTCAAATCTGTTATTATAAAACATGTCTATGTCTAGCTGTCAGAAAGTAGGTAGTAGGTTTGAGATATATGTAGGAGACAACAGGATCAGTACAGATAGCAAAGCAGACATGGCTTAATGTACACATTTTTAAGGTTACAAATGTCTGTGGTTGATGGAGAGGTAATGGTGACCTTACTGACAGGCAGAAAACTAAAACAAGGATGAAAAAAATAGACAAGAGGCTAAAATAGGAAGGAGTTAAGAATAGAGTATGTAAACAAACTGCCATGATTTCAGGTATACATACATGCATATATCTGTATTTATCTATACATATAGATAACTATGCAGAGGAAAGTAGCTTTATTCAAGATGTCAATAAAATTAATACTATAGACATAAGTTTGAGTACCCCATTCTCCATTTACAAATTATAATACACTGAGCAATTCGCTGAACCAGACTGTACTTCCATGCAGGTAGCCCTAAAGAGAGACACCTTTGCCGAATGAGTTTATGCTGTTAACCAATGAATAAGTACCCATTTTTAAGTAGGTTATACTGCTCTGTTGTTTTATCAGTTTTATGGCTTTTTTTATGTTTCTGGTTAGACAAATTAATACACTAAAGCTCATGTCTCAACATAAATGGCAACACCACTGGGAATAAAAGAAGAGCTTTATTTAAATTCTTTAATTTTAGTAAACCTAATCTGCTATTAGTACAGGAAACTCATTTGTTAAAAAGAATATCAAATATATCAATAATAATGAATATGAATTTTTATTTGCCTCTGTTCAAAGAAAAAGGAAAATGTATTGCAATCTTATGGGGGAAATCTATACTTTTGCTGAGAATTATGTCTGCATATACAAATGCAGCAGGAAAGTTATCACTAGACATTTTAGAATTTAATAAGAACATTTTTACTATAGCAAATATGTATTGGCTTCCTGGAATCAGATCAAAAACA
>NC_056726.1:377506986-377566986 GCF_019279795.1 Protopterus annectens | reverse complement strand
ATTCTTTGTAATCTTGCTGGAGCGGAATGCATAAGCTTCTTTAAGATAGTAACTAGAGGTTGATGATCAGTTTCAATCTGAATATCTCGACCATAGATATAATCATGAAACTTGGAACATGCAAACAATTGCCAAAAGTTCCTTCTCAATCTGAGCATATTGCATTTCAGTTTGCATTAGAGTTCTAGATGCATAGGCTACTGATCTACCCTCTTAAAGAAGAACTGTACCAAGACCAAACTTTGAGGCATCAGAGGAAAGAGCAACTGGTCTATTGACATCATAGTACCTTAGTGTAGGTGGGTTGGCAATTTTCTGCCTAAGATTATCAATGCACTTTGGTGCTGTTCTAGCCATGACCATACAACATTTTTGTGCATCAGCTCTCTTTAAGGTGCTGTCAGTTCACTGAAATCTGGTATGGCTAGAAGTCTAAACCTCAAAATGCACTCCCTTGAGGCACTCCTTAAAATGGAGAACATCGACATCTGTGCAGTGACAGAGACCTGGTTCAAGGGTCCAGAGACCACCCTAGCATTACTAGGCTATAATTCATACCACACCTTTCGGCCACCAAACCTGGACCGAAACACTAAATGTGGAGGCATATCCATATTCATTAAGTATATCCACACCTCCAGGCTAGTTGCTCAACATAATGCATCCGAAATTATCGAAGTGCAAATAACACTGGGCAAGACTGAAATCCAGGTTGTAGATTTTTACAGATCCCCCACCATGCCCTAGGATTCCCACTCTTCATTTCTTAAGATACTGTAAAATATTAAGGTACAACCCAATACCTTAATTATGGGAGAGTTCAACTACCTCACCATCAACTGGGAAAACTATTCATGTACCAACTCATTCACTTAACGTTTTCTGGAATTCATAAATTCCAATGCCTTGGATCAGCTTGTCCACACCCCCACCAGGGGCAGCAATATCCTGGACCTGGTCATTACCAATATGGGTAACCAGTGTTCCATGTCAGAGGTCATATCCTCGCTGGTCAGATCTGACCACAAGCTAATCACCCTAAACATCCATATCCCACTCCCTCTCCCCATTAAGGAAACCACTATCAAAAACTACTCCAAAGCCACCTTCATGCTTCTTAAGACAGAAGTGGCAAACTTCACAACACCCATGCAGATGGAAAATTGAGGTACGACTGCTGAGTCTTACACAAATGCACCGTATAAGCACATATATGAGTGCATGGATCATGCCAGCCCCAACAGAACTAAGATGCTATCCTCCAAAAAAAGGAAATCAATCTGGTGGTCCCCTGCCATAAACAAACTCTACAACAGAAGAAAGAAGCTGTTGCAAAAGAGAGTAAAATCCCAATATTGGAGGAACTCCCTGGTCAGCCTCAGCAAGAAGCTGAGATCCCTCATAAAATCCTCCAAAGCCAGTTATGAAAATAAAATCGCCACTGATTCCAAAGACAACCACAAAACATTCTACAGCTATGTCAAGAATCTTAATGACAGTGCTCAGATCTGCTCTGAGCTACAGCACAATGGCACTAAATATACAGAACCAACCGATATTGCCAACATCCTGCCAGATAGGTTCAGTGCTAACTTTACCTCCCTCTCACCTTCCAAAGGACCCATCTTAATACCGAAAGAATGCAAAGCTCCTGTAATCACAGATGAACAAATAAAGACTGCACTCTCCAAAGCCAAGAACACAGCATCCATGGGACCAGACAACATCCTAGGCTGCATACTGCATGAACTACAGAATGAACTGGCACCCCACCTAAGTACCATGTTCAATCATAGCCTCACCTCAGGCTATGTGCCTACTGAATGGCACACAGTGACAGTTATCCCACTCCAGAAAGGAGGTGCGACCATGGACCCTAGAAACTACCATCCCATTAGCCTGACGAGCCTGGTCTGCAAGGCCATGGAATGTATCATCTTGGAGCTTATAAACAAAGACATAGGCAACCTTCAAACCCTAAACCCCACTCAGTTTGGGTTTTTAAAGGTAGATCATGTCTACAAACTTGACTGACTTCTGTGAAGCAGTCACAAGAGCCATAGACGAGGGCAAGGTAGTGCACAAAGCCTATCTTGACCTTGCCAAGGCTTTCAATACCATCCCCCACTCTGTAATTATAGATAAACTCACTAAACTGGGCATAAATCCCTATGTCACAAGATGTGTGGCCAACTGGCTCACTGACAGAACCCACACAGTAAAAGTAGCCGACTCCAAGTCCGTCCTCAGACCAGTGATGAGTGGAGTACCACAGGGTTCGGTCCTGGGTCCTCTCCTGTTTGGCATCTATTTCTCTGAAGTGCAGGCTAACACAGAAGGTCTTTGGCTAGCAAAGTTTACAGATGACTGCAAACTGGGAGCCATAATAAAATCAACTAATGATGTAGACATTCTACAAAAGGGCCTCACAGAGACAGATGCTTGGTGTCAAAGTCATGGCCTCAAGCTCAGTGCCAAGAAGTGCATTATTATCTCCTTTGGGAAAAACTCGGTACCCATGAACTACCACATAGGAGGTAGCTCACTAAACACTGAAAGTGTGATGAGACCTCGGGACACAGGTGGACAGTAGTCTCTCCTTTGATAACCACATTGCCACAGTAGTCAGGAAATCCTTCTACTTGGCACACCTCATCACAAAAGGGTTCTCCTCTCGAAAAAAGGAGGTCATTGTTCCTCTCTACTCATCTCTTATCAGACCCATTATAGAGTACAATGACCCATTTGGCATGTATCTCACAAGACACCTACAACAATTGGAAAGGCCACAGAAATACCTCACTAAGAGGATTACCATCCTCAAACAGATGCCATACTCAGACCGTCTCAAAAAAATCCAGCTCTACTATGTCGCGTATTGCCTACTCAGAGGCGATCTCTGCCTAACCTACAAAGCTATGTCAAACCCAGAGCTGTTGGACATGCTACACTTAAAGAAATCCCAACCACTCCAAACTACACACTCCAGGTACCTAAACCTTGTCACCACAATAAACAGAACATGTTGGAGGGATAGATTCCTGTCCCAGAGACTTCCCATACTCTGGAACAAACTACCCATTCATGTCAAGGAAAGCTCCTCATTGGCCCTTTTTAAGAAAAATCTTGACGACTGGATGGGAAATATAAAATTCACCCTGGGGATCACCACTGCAGCACTGCTTGATAGGGGCACAGGAAAAATATTTTCTTGGATGGCGAAAGCCAGGGAACCTATTTGGCTAGGCTTATATAGGCCCCAGGGCCAATAGCCTAGTACCTACCTATGAACTTGCCCATATAGTTAACCATACCAAGAAAATGCTATAGAGCTTGAACATTATCTGGAGCGGGCATCTCAAGAATAGCTGCTCGCTTAGATAGGTCTGGTCGTAACCCAGTACTAGTAAACAAATGACCTACATATGTGAATTCTGGTAGTCTGAATTTGCACTTTAGAGAATTGAGCTTTAAATTCACTTCCCATGCTCTGTCTAAAATTTTCTTGAGGTTTCTGTCATAGGTTCATAAGTTGGTACTAGACTATCGGCCCTAGGGCCTATGCAAGCCTAGACATAACAATTCCCTGAATATTTCTTCCCACAATATTTACTTCTCTGGACCCCAGTCTAGCAGGGTGACTGACATGATCCCCGTGGTGAATTTCCTATCTCCCATCCAATCATCAAGGCTCCTTTTGAAGAGGGCAAAGGAGGCGCTCTGCTTGACATGTATGGGCAGTCTATTTCAAAGTATGGGGAGTCTCTGGGACAGGAACCTATCCCTCCAGAATGTTTTGTTCATTATAATGACAAGGTTTAGATCCCTGGAGCATGTGGCTCTGAGGCATTGGTATTTCTTTAAGTGGAGCATGTCCAGCAGCTCAGGGTTTGACATGGCCTTGTATGTTAAACAGAGATCGCCTCTGAGTAGACGATATGCCACAGAGTATAGCTGGAGTTTTTTTTAGACGGTCAGCATATGGCATCTGCTTTAGGCCTGTGATTCTTTTAGTGAGGTATTTATGTGGCCTTTCCAGCTGTTGCGGATGTCTTGTGAGGTACATACTAAACGGGGCATTATACTCTATAATGGGTCTAATGAGGGATGAGTACAGTGGGACAATAACCTCCTTTTTCTGGATGAAAAGCCTTTAGTGATGAGGTGTACCACATAGAAGGATTTCCTGACTGTTGTGGTGATGTGGTTATCGAAAGTGAGACCACTGTTCACCTGTGTCCCTAAGTCTCTCATCATACTTTTGATGTTTAGTGTCCTGCCACCTATGTGGTAATTCATGGGTACATGTTTTTTTTTCCAAAGGGGATAACTATACATTTCTTGGCATTAAGCTTGAGCCCATGGCTCTGGCACCAGGCATCTGTTTCTGTAAGGCCCTTTTGTAGAATATCCACATTATTTGGGGATTCAATAATGGCTCCCAGTTTGCAGTCACCTGCGAACTTTGTTAGCCAGAGTCCCTTAGTGTTGGCCTGTACTTGAGAGAAGTAGATGCCAAACAAGAGTGGTCTCAGGACTGAACCCTGAGGTACTCCACTTGTCACTTGTCTGGAGCTGGATTTGAAGTCGGCTACTTTTACAGTCTGGGTTCTGTCAGTAAGCCAGTTGGGAACCCATCGAGTGACATTGGGATTTATGCCCAGCTTAGTAAGTTTATCTATGATTCCATAGTGGGGGATGGTGTCGAAGTCCTTGGTGAGGTCCAGATAGGCTGTGTGGACTGCCTTACCCTCGTCCACAACTCTGGAGACTGATTTGAAGAAGTCAATCAGATTCAGGAGACAAGATTGGCCCTTCACAAACCCAAACTGGGTGGGGTCCAGTGCTTGAAGGTTGCCAATGTCTTTGTTTATAAGTTCCATGATAATGCGTTCCATGCCCTTGCAGATCAGGCTTGTCAGACTGATGGGATGGTAGTTCCCGGGATCCAAGGTGGATCCTCCCTTGTGGAGCGGGATAACTGTAGCTGTGCACCACTCAGTGGGCATGAAGCCTGAGGTGAGGCTATGATTAAACATGACACTTAGGTGAGATGCCAGTTCATTTTGTAGTTCATGTAGTACACAGCCTGGGATGTCATCTGGTCCCATAGATGCTGTATTCTTAGCTTTGGAGAGTGTGGTTTCTACCTGTGTGGCCGTGATTATTGGAATTTGGCAATCTTTTGGTATTGAGATGGGCCCTTTAGGGGGTAAGAGGGGGGTGAAGTTGGCACTAAATCGATCTGCCAGAATATTGTCAATATCCTTGGGATCAATATATTTAATGCCATTCTGTTGTAGCTCAGAGCAGATCTGAGCATTGTCATTTAGATTCTTGACATAACTATATAATTCCTTGTGGTTGTCTTTGGAATCTTTGGCAATTTTATTTTCACAACTAGCTTTTGAGGATTTTATGAGGGATCTCAGCTTCTTACTGAGACTGGTGAGGGAGTTTTTTGCATCCTTGGATTTTCCCCTTTTCTGCAACAGTTTCTTCCTTTTGTTATATAGTTTGTTTATAGCAGGGGACCACCAGATTGGCTTCCTTTTTTTGGAGAAGAGCATCTTGGTTCTATTTGGGATGGCACGATTCATGCACGAGTGGATGTGCTCATACAGTGCCTTAGTGTAGGATTCTGCAGTCGAACTTCCAGATCCCGTCTGCATGGGTGTTGTGAAGTTTGTCACTTCTGACTTGAGTAGCATGAAGTTGGATTTGGAGAAGTTTTTTAAGGAGGTTTCCTTACTGGGGGGTGGGAGTGGGATGTGGATGTCAAAGGTGATTTGCTTATGGTCAGACCTGACCAATGAGGGGGTGACCACTGGTGTGGAGCATCTATCTCCCATGTTGGTAATGACCAGGTCTAGGATATTGGAGCCCCTGGTGAGACAATGGATTAGTTGATCCAGGGCGTTGGAATTTATGAATTCCAAGAACCGTTGGGAAAAGGAGTTGGTACCCGAGTAGTTTTCCCAATTAATGGCAGGGTAGTTGAAATCACCCAGTATTAGGGTGTTTGGTTGTATCTTAATATTTTCCAGTATGTTTGGAAAGGTGTAGTGAGAATCTTGGGGCATGCTCTGCTTCACCATTGCCTCCAACCAACAAATCATCTACTATTATGGCACAGGGATAACCTGAAAAGATATGTCCCATTGCATGCTGGAAGACTTCACTTGCAGAATTTATTCCAAATGGCATCCTGAGAAATCTATATCTTCCAAATGGGGTACTGAATGTAGTCAGTATTGAAGATTTGCAATCAAGCATTACTTGCTAAAATGAGCTCTTTGCATCCAAGGTGGAAAACACAGTGGCATTCGGTATCAGAGCTCTGACTTCTTTGACTGTTCGCATGGGATGATGAGGTCTTTTTAATTCCTTATTCAAGTCTTTTGGGTTGAGGCATATTCTGATCTCATCTGAGCCTTTTTATTGAGTTGCTACCATAGATGATACTCATTTAATTAGTTCTGTAACTGGACAAATTACACCTTGTTGCACCATTTTATCCAAATGAACTAACTTTGTTCTGCATCGCTATTGGAATTTTTCTTGCCAGTGTGACCACTGGATTGACCTCTGGGTCTAACTTCATAGAATACACAACTGGAATCTTGCCTAGCTTGTCATCGAAAACATCAGCATATTCTGAGAAAACAGTATCACTAAACCTGGGACATGTGCTTATCTGATGAACTTCTTTAGTAAAGGAAAGCAAGTCCATTCTCAAACTGTCTCTGAGACCTAATAATGACTGCACAGGTCTTTGAATTATGTAAAACAACAACTTTGCTCCTGGCCAAATAACTTGAAAGCACTACTGAGCCTTTGGTTTGAATTTTTCACCTCCATATGCAACAAGTCTCACATAACTAGCCACATTAAGTTGTTCACCAGCTTTTACTTTAGCAAATGTTTCTGTTGACATAAAATTACACTCTGAACCAGTGTCTACTTTGAGCTCGATAGGTTTACCATGGATCTGGACAGTACAAAACACTTCACTCTTTGCTAATAAATCTACTGCGTTAACCTTTTCACCAATTACTGGTACACCATCTATGTAAAAAGCAGACTGTAACCTTACTTGCTCAATTTGCTTTTTTGAGGGATCTTTCTTTGTAACTGAGTGAGGTTTACTTGACTTGCAAAACCTTTGAAAATTATTCCACTTTTTACACTTGTAACACTGCTGACCAAATGCTAAACACTTTTCTCTTTTAGACTCATGGTTGGCACCACAACTGCGACAGTCAACAATAAAGCTTGACTTGGGTTTTGCTGATTCTCCCTTGTGCTGTACTGAGCAGCATTTGTTTTGCATTGTGCATGTTCCTTTAACTGAACTAGTCTTAGAACTTGTTAGAAAACTTTGGGTTTTCCCTGGGGAGCCTGCAGGGGCAGCAGGTGTTATGTGCCTAGGCCTGTTTCTGCTCGCCTCATCTTACATGCTGTCAACATTTGCCCTAGAGCCCATTGAAACCATGCTCTTGTCACTTGCAAGCATACCTGTGTGCTTTACTGTAACTTCATGGATTTGACAAATCTCAATAGCTTTGCTTAACATTAAGTTTCTGTCACGATTCACAAAGCAAAATCTTTCTCACAGCAGCACTATTGATGCCACACACAAGCCTGTCCTTTATTAACTCATCTTTTAAATCAGAAAGCATGCAAGCTTTAGATTTTTTTCTTAAGTCAGTAATGTAAGCTGCAAATGTTTCTCCTGGTCTTTGGTCTCTTGTGTAAAGCAAATGCCTCTTTAATGTAACATTGGTCTGAGGGTTACACATTTCTCTGAATTTATGCTTCAAACACTCAGGATCTTCCCTTGATTCAGCCTGAACAACAATATGATGATTTCCACCTTCATACCCTGTTGGTGCATACACAAATGAACGCTCTCTATCAATGGCCTCTGACCCAGCTAGGTTTAGCAAAATGAATGCCTTGGTGCATGCATCTTTATCTGAGTAAGCTACTTGTATAAACATATCAGACTCTTGCTCAAATATTCTCCAGTTCTCTGCAATATTCTGATCAAATACAAGTGGTGAAGGTTTTCGAACTCCATCTGCCATGCCAGCAACTTATAGTTAAACACAATGCAATCCAAGTCCACTTGTAACTGCACAAACACACAGACACGTATACATATACATATATATATATATATATATATATATATATATATATATATATACCAGAAATTTATGCCAGTACTTGTAACTATGCCAGATAGCACAATAAGCCTTTGAGTAATTGAACTCTGCGAAATACTTTGCGAAATAAATTTCCCAGTCACTGTAATACTCTTGAAATTATTGTACTGTAAAGTCATTTATCGTCATTTTAAGAAACATTTCAAAGTAACTGCACATTCCACATAAACAGTACGCAGCACACTGAAACACTTCCAAAATGGCTGTACTTTGCTAAGGTCTTATTTACAGTGCAAGAAACACTCTGTAAAGGCGACACCTAGTGAGCAGACACAGCCATCACATGAATCTTCGGAATGGCTGTATACTGACTGTACTTCATGAAATAGTTGTACTTTGCACACAATAAACTCTTTGGAATAAATGCACATTAATAAAACACTCACTGTAAGCACTTCTACACACTTTGCAATGCTTCAAATAACTCTAGTTATGCTATGCAGAGCTTTAGTTAATACAAAATAACTGTTTATGCCAAAACACTCTAATGTGCCAAAAAAAATCAGTCATCTTGCTTTATTTATGCTTAGTATGACCTTTTTGCCCTTTATTATATTTGTTTTATCCATTTAGTCTATTTTAATGTGCTCATTTTACTCTAAACATGCTCATTTAGCAATTCCGAGGTGACTGAACCTCATATACTTTTCTGGTAATCATTTTATCAAATATCTTAACTTTTAATATTTCATTTAATTAACAAACTTTTCATGCCTTTCGTTTGCTTAATAAATGTTGGTATACTATTTGTTTGCTTAGTAATGAGCTTTGTGCCCTTGCAATGCTCTGTTTTATCTTTTTTAATAAAATAATCATTCGTGCAAGTTTACATTACCTTTAACTTTTTTCTGGCCCTTTTTTGCTCTTGTTTCTTCTACTTTGCCTTTATCGCTGCTTCTGCACCTCGTATCTCTGAAAAGCAGTCTCTGGAGTCCCAGTTCTAACACCATGTCATTCGTCTCACTTGTCTTGTCAGGATGGAATAGATGAACATGTGTGAGTTATAGTCAAGCAGCTTTATTAAGTACAAACACATCAGGAAATGAGGCAAATAACTTTAACTTAGATAAACTTGTAAACAGACAGGCTATCTCTCTCATACATGTTCACTCTCTGGCTCCACTCTCAAAATGGCACAGAAGCTAGCACTTGCTTGCTATTTATATGCACGTTCAGTCATTGGAAATGCTTCTTAAAGGTACAACACAAACACATATTCTACAAAACCCAAAAGAAAAAAGGAGGATGGAGGGAGGGGAACAAATACTGCAGTAGTGAATAGAAGGATGTCTACTGTTATGGTAAGATTTTACACAACTGTGCTGTGTCCTTCTGTAATACTGCTGCAGTATTCATCACCTTAGATAGAGTACAAAAGTTCAAGAAAAGGAGTGGGAGGTGGAAGGCTCAGGAGAGCCCACAACAAACCCATGCAGGATGACCCTAGTAATACCTGCGCTGGTTCTAAAAAACATATCCAATTTATAATGCTTAGTAAAGGTATGCACTAAGGACCAAGTAGCAGCTTCAAGGATGGAATTAGTGTCCAAACCCTTGAAGAAAGCACCAGAAGAGGCAACAGCTCCAGCAGAATGAGCTCTAACATAAGTAGACAGACACCTTCCATGAAAAGAATAACAAAAGGAAATGGCCTTAGATATCCAGGAGAAGAAGGTTTGCTTAGAAACAGCTAAACCCAAAGTCCTGGGATAAAAAGAAACAAAAAGTTGGTCAGACTTATGAATGGCCTTAGTTTTATCCAAATAATACCTGACCTGTATTTGTAAATCCAAGATATGCAGGACCATCCCACTAGTAGACTGTGGAAAAGGAGAAAAGGACAGGAGTTGCACTGCTTGATTTAAGAACAATTCATTAACTACCTTGGGCGTAAAAGAAGGATTAGTAGGAAGCAACACCCTGTCTCTGAGAGAAATAAAAAAAAAAACGGAGGAGTGGTCATAAGGACCTAAAGCTCAGAAACCCTAAAAGCAGAAGTAAAAGCAAGCAACAAAACAGTCTTCCAGGTACAGTGTTTCAGAGAAGCTGAAATTTCAGGCTCAATTTTTCCAAAATAAAATTAAGGTCCCAAGGAGGAGGAACAGGCTTCCTTGGGGGCCTAAGATGCAGAACACCTTTAAGAAACTGTTTGACCTCAAAACAAGAAGCCAAAAGAGGATTCAAGAGCAGGCAGGCAGAACTATGTGATAAATAGGTCTTCACAGAAGAACATGTGAGACTGGAGAAACTGACATAAAGAGAAGAAAACCAGAGGAACCCCTACTGAAAAGGGGTCTTGGCTACAAGCATGGCACCAAACAGAAAATCTTTTCCATTTGGACATATAAGATTTTCTGGTTGTGGGTTTTCTTGCCTCCTGTAAAACTCTGACCATGTCCTCAAAAAAGAGGTGGCCTCCTGCTTGTTCACATATCACATCACTGTGGTGTCGTCTGTGTAAACCTTCAGGATGCCTGGAGAAAGCATGGGATGAAAAGGCTGAAGGGTCAGAATCAGAGCTCTCATCTTTTTGATGTTGATTTGGTCTGACTTCTGATGGGGGCCAGAGATCCTGAACTTTCAGGTGACCACATGAAGCCCCCCACCCCATGTCTGAAGCATCAGTGACCAGTTCTTGAGAAGGAACCAGAGGCGGAAAGGGCAGGCCTGGATCAAGAGTATGTTGCTGACTCCACCACTCAAATTCCCGTTTGAGACAAGGAAGGAGAGGCACCCTGAAATTCAGAGGATGGCAATGCTGAAGCCAAACTGACTTGAAGTACCACTGAAGTGTCTGCACATGCAGTCTGGCAAAAGGGAGCATTGGAACAGAACATGCCATGAATCCTAGGGACCAAAGAAACTCCCTCCCTGGAATGGCAGGCAGAGGAAGAAGAGACTGAAAGAAAGCTGTCAAGGACAAAATCTTTGGTGGTGGAAGAGAGGCTAAAATTGGCACTGTTTGAATCCTGCAGCCCAGATGCACATGGTCATAACAGGTACCCAGAACCGAAATTTGGAATTTTATAGTGAATCTGAGACTCTGAAAGAGAGATATGGTGAATGCTAGAACCTGCAGCAGGCAAATGGGAGAAAAAACTTGAATCAAGGGTCATGTAAATAAGGAAAAATCTGAATGCCTTGGAGTCTGCAAAAGGCAGTCACATGAGCTAGGCATTTTGTGAATACCCTTGGGCCAGCAGAAAGGCCAAAGGCAAAGCAGAGAACTGAAAATAAGAGGAAGAAACAGAGAAATGTTAAAACTTCCTGAAAAGAAGGTGAACATGAATATTAAGGTAAACATCCTTCAAATCTAAGGACACCAGAAAATCCTGGGGTAGCAACAGAGGAAATAGAGTTTGAAGAGAAAGCATCTGAAACAAAGGACCTTTGAGAAAGGTGTTGAGCAAGGAGAGATCCAGAATAGGCCTCCAAGTGCCATCCTTTTAAAGAACCAAAAAATATTCTGGAGTATAATCCTTGTCCTACTTGGAAATGAGGGACAGGCTGAATAGTTCCCTGGTCCACCAGGGACCCAAGAACCAGTGAGAAATGAGGAAGTTGCTCTCAAGGAGGTTGGAGGAATCCATGGAAAAAGTAGGGAGAGACTTACACACCACAAAGTAACCCTGACAGATGACGGACAGAACCCAAAAATCTGAGGTAATGAATTGCCAATTTAGAAAACAGAGGGAGAGCCAAAGAGACAATGGAACCTGGCCAGGGTTGGATGGGGGGGGGGGGGGTTGTCAGAGATAAGCAGGCTTGTCAAAAAAAGGAAGCTTCTTGGCCACAAATGCCTGAGAAGACTTAGCAGGAGGAGCTTGCCTACCACCCTTCCTGCCTTTAGTGGCCTGACAAGGCTGCCTGAGAATAAAAATAGCCCAAGTAGGATAGTTCCTCTGGAAGTAAAGAATGGGGGGGACAAAAAATGTTTAAGGTCCTGCAAAGCTTTACCTTTTTCTTGAAGAGACTTAAACATAGAAGTAGCAGTAGGCCCAAACAGATTTTTATTATTCAATGGAGCATCCAGCAGCTTGGCCTTAATATCCTCAAGTAATGACAACAGACAAAGCCAAGCATAATGCTTCATAACAGAGCCAAAGGCAGTAGCCCTGGAAGAGACATCAGCAGCATCATAGCAGAACTTGATAAAGTGGCGAGCCACCTGACAGGCAGAACCCAAAATAGAAAGAGTAGAGGACTTTCCTTTAGAATTAGGGAGGTCAGTCAAGGGCAATCAAGGAGAGAGCATATCTGGTCATGTGGGTCTGGTAATTAATGGCCCTAAAGGCCAAAGTGGCAGCATTATAGACCTTCTTTCTAATCCTCTCCATAGTCCTACTATCCTTATCCAATGACAGGAGCTTGGTACAGGGCAAAGCTTAGAAGGCTTGTCAGAGGAGACTGACACCACAGGTTTTTATTACCAGGGGGCTGAGAATCTGGAGTTTTGGAGGCAACTATAAAGGTGTCTAATAAAGCAGTCAACACAGGAGATACTGGAGAATATTTAGGCATGTCCATTTGAAGCAACTCATAACAATTCTTCTGGATATCAGGCACCTGAGAAGAATTCCACTTAAAAAATTCCATCATTCTGGCTAATCTGTCCTCAAAAGACAGCTCCTCCAAAGGGAATTGAAGGCTAATAGATTCTTATTCATCAGAGGTCTACTTCAGAAACTGAAAACCAAAAGACTGAATCCCAAAACACTGAAAATTCAAAATAATGAATGATGGAATTTGCCCCTTCCCCACTGTTATGCGATCTTGGAGTTGGTATATATAGTTAGCAGGAGGTGTGGGGTACAGCCACCCACATTAGGGGTGCAGGGGGGCTTGCCCCCTGCATTAAAATGTGTTCAGCGTTTTGAATTTTCAGTCTTTCAGGATTCAGTCTTTTGGTTTATCAGTCTTCTGAATTAGACCACATCAGCGAGATAAGCTAAGGGAGAAGGCATCTGAGAAGAATATGACAAAGACCCCCTCATCAGACTCTAAGTGCTGATCCAAGGAATTGGGGTCCCTAGGCCTTTTAGAAGGAGTTGAAGTCCAAGGTGGAGCAGGTATAGAAACCCCTTGGGGAAGCTTCAGAGCCATTAAGGTATTAAACAGGCCCTGAGTAAACTCCTGTCATTTTCCTTGAGTCCTTTGGATGAATAGAAGAATGGTTAGCCTTCTGTTTTTTCTTGGTAGGGACATCAGCCCTAACAAATACAGGAAATTCCAACCCTTGTTGAGATTCAATAAGAGTACCTGGAACCTCTTCCCTGCTGTGAATTTGCAGAATCATACATACATTCTGTCAAAGCAAAACATTGTATCAGACAAGGTAAGTAGGACCGGGGCAGACCCTCACAAATGGAAACTACACCAAGGGGTCTTCCAGGAATTCATCCATCTGTGGGGAACCCCTCAAATAGATCTGAATGCCTTCTTTAAAAACATAGTTCAAGTAGTTCTGCTTTAGGATTCCTTGCAAACAGGCCTGGAAGACAGTTGCCTTCTCATTCACGTGGATGGGAAAGATCCTCTGTGCTTCTCCACCCTTTCTACCGATATTCAGGATTATTATGATCCAGAAGGAGACTCCATAGATTTTGGTAGTGACTCCCTTTTGACTAAGGTAACAGTGGGATCTCCCTTCTTTTGAAACTACCCAAGGCAATTGATATACACTTCCTCATAGACAAGATTTATTTACACTAGACAGGAGTTGTTTGATACACCCCAACCTGAAAACACTTCAAATGATTACCTAGTTGATAGAGTTTTGACACTTTTAAGGCACATTTACTCTGAGGATGTGCAGCACATGCAGAAGGAGGCTAAAAACACTTGCTATTAGGAAGTATATGTGTAAGTGGAAAATATTTTCTAGTTGATGCCAGTCCAAGAACTATGATCCTTTTAAGCCTGGTTACTTCTAGCTCTTGTTTTTTGGATGAATTACTGTCCTCTGGCCTTACTAACTTTTTTATCAAGATTTATCTGTCAGCCATTTCAGTGTGTCTGTTCTTGGATCCCTCATTTCTACCTATCCTCAAGTCAAGCAGTTTTTGAAAGGAATGTTACATTTTTTATTTATTTATTACATTTGTTTACAGGGTAATGTCCGACTGGGCCATAGGCCCATTTACAGCAGAGACCCGGGGAGAAAAGCTCCACAGTGGTACAAAACAACAATTACTGGAAACAATATAGGCATATATACAATATGATTGATAGAGCAGTACATTCTATAATACAGACCAAGCAATTGTGCAGTACTGTGATTTTTTTTTTTTTAGGTAAGATAAAAATAGGACATTAGAGGATGGAGGTGATAAGAGAACAGGAATAGAAGTGGGTTAATAGTTACCCAGGAGAGTGACAAGAGCACAGCTAGTGATTAGTGAGATGTTCTTTTAGGAGTACATTGAATTGAATGTGACTAGGGTTTTTTGTTATTGTCTCTGGAAGAGTGTTTCAGAGTTTGGCTATTTTGTGTAAGAAGAGGGAGTCGCCATGATAGTTTTGGGAGTTGGAGACCTTGACTAAGAGCTTGTTTGAAGATCTGAGATTGTTACTGGGTTGGACTAGGTGGGAGATTGCTGGGCAGTCATTAGGGAGGTGTATTATTGTGTGTGCTAAGGTTAGCTGATTAATGGTTAAAAGTTTGGGGAGCTCTAGCCAGTTTAACTGTGAGAGAGCTAAACAGTGGTGAGATCTGTGAGGCTGACTGGTGGCATATTTAGCTATTTTCTTGTAGCAGGATTCTAGGTTGTTGAGGTCTGATTTGCTGAGATTACTGAATATAATGGAACCATGCAAGAGGGTGGATAGTAGGTGTGTGCGAGCAGTGGCTAGCCTGGGATTGGGAGTTAGGTATATTTGGCCCTGTATAGGGTGCCTAGTTTTGATGTGGACCTTTTACACATCCATACTCTTGGAAAACAGGTGGCTCCTTCTCTGAGCTTTGTGCTTGAAAAGCTAACTTTTTTTTCAGTTTGGACCAGCTCATCAAGTTGATGTAAGGTTCTTAATATGGAAGATTTTATTACTTATTGCTCTGACTTCTGCTAGAAGGGTATCTGTGTCACAAGCTCTTATAGTGAGTCAACCCAACCTCATTTTTTACAAGGCTAGGGTTTCTTTGAGAGCAAATCTTTTGTTTATGCCTACAGTGCTTTCAGAGTTTACCTTGAGCCAGTCTATTAATCTTCCTGTATACTTTCCAGAACCTAAAACTAAGAGAAGAAGCATATTTCATACTTTGAATGTCTACAGGCAGCTCAAATACTACTTGGATAGAACCAAATATTTTAAGAAGGCTCATCAGATGTTTGTCTCCTATGAAAGTAACTAAAAAGGACAACCAGTGTCAAAGCATACTATTTTGAGATTGTTTCATGCTATTTCTTTTTTTTATTTTCTCCATAACAAGTCACTTGCAGGCAGGGTTAGGGCCCACTCTCCCAGAGCTTTGTCTTTGTCTGTGGATTGCTGGAAAGGAGAGAACTCTAGAAATAGACTAGAGGCAGAAACTTGGTCCTCTGTACATACTTTTATAAAGCATTACATACTGGATACCTTTTCCATATTCAGAACAGACTTTGCTAGGACTATTCTCTGGGTTTCCTGGATTTTTTAACATTTCTTTTTCCCTATATATGATATATGAAAATCTACTTTAATACTTTGGGCTACTGCAACAGTGATTTAATACTGAACATAATACACTTGTGTAAGCACACATATAGATTATATCCTTGTGTATACTTCAGTATCACTGTTGCTGTATTCTTCATCTTAGAGATCTCCTTCCAAGAATAGCCATATGTCCGGCCAGTATACCAAAGCCTATGGAACTTTATGTGCCATACATCACATGGATGCCCCCCACTCAGGATATCAGGCATAAAGGAGATATATGAATGCAGTTACCCAGAACTTCTTTGCCACCAGCCTGAATGCCATCATCAGTCATCAGTCTGAATACCCTTTTCTTTGCTGATACCCAGCTGTCAGATAAATGCCCTGTTGGGGTCTTTTTTCTTTCCTACTGTTACTCTTGTTTTCCTTTGGTTACCTGGAGTTCATGTCATCCAAGAAGGGAAAATGTCAGTGTGGGAGGCAGATTCCCCATAAGGGTCATCATGAATGGTGCTTCTTTTGTTTGGGTGCTTCCGCGACCATACTTCCTGTAATATTTATAAGACGTTTGTGCCTAAGACTCTTAGATGTTGGTTGTCTTCTCTGGCCATCTATCTTAAGAACCAGCAGCTGAAACAGATGGCCCAGGGTAGCATGGCAAAATCATTTAACTCATGGTTAAAAAGGTCTATAATCATTTAATCATTAAAGTGTTTACTTTGGATTCCTCTGCCATGGCCCCGTTGGAGGCCGACATGGATTCTTCCTTTCTCATGTCCTTTGAGGCTTTGCAGGTGTCTGTTACAGATGTCAAGGGGGAACTGTGGTTGGTAGGGTTGCCACCCCTCCATTTTTTTTCTGGACTATCCAGAAATCAAATTGATTCTCTGGTAGTCCAGAAAACACTGCACAAACTCCAGTATTCTCTTTCAAAAAAGGAAACAGACTATCAGAGTATGTAAATCGGCTGATTTACTATGCTTTTTTACAGAAAAGCATATTAAATCAACCAAAAGCAGGCATTAGGAATGGAAAAAGAGGGCGTTCCTGCCCGATGATGTCAAAATGATGTCACAAAATGGGTGGGGTGTAGGCAGGAGAAAGGACGGAGGAAGATGTGGATACTGGTGATGTGAGGGGTGTGGCCTTACTCCAGTATTAGCCAGAACAAAATGTGGCAACCCTGGTGGTTGGTTATCTTGGAAGGGCCATAGAGGGATGAGGCAAACTGAAATGAGTTGCCAGCTCCCATGCTATCAAAGCAAGTCTGCAAAGGGGAAAGACCAGGTACACCCATTTATTTATGAACCACATCATTTTGGTGTTGTCTGTAATAACATACAGAGGTCATGCAGAATAGAGATGATTCAAGGCTCTCAAAGCATTTATTACTGCCATTACCTCTCTAACACTGATGTGCTTCTGCCTATGTTGTTTATTCCACAGACCTTATACTTTCACTCTTTTTGATAAAAGCCATGCACACAAAGTCCGAAGCATCTGTTGTGACAGTCTGAAGAGGAGGTAAAAGGGAGAAGTAGAGACCTGCATTGAAAGAGAACTTGTTCATCCAGCACTGCACCTCCCTTCTTACAAACCCCAGAACTGGAGCCTAAAATGATAACGGGTGTTGATGTAGAGTCCAGACTGACCTGAAGTACCACTGAATTTTCCAGTTGTGACGTCTGGCCAAGTTGATCATGAGAATCATAGAAGCCATGTAACCCAGGATCCTAAGAAATTCCTTGGCAGATATTAGAGATTCACTGGAAAAGATTGGGAGGATCTATTAGCCTATCTCTGCTTTGTCTGGTAGAAGAAAAGCTCTTCCCGGGGCAGAATCTAAAAGGTATCCCAGGAAAACTATTCTGTATGAGGGGATGAGGCATGATTTTTGTAAGTTCACTTGAAACCCCAGACTGAGCAGGAGTTTTTGAACACTTGTCAAGAAATGCTAACAACTTGAAACAGAATCTAAGAGTCTAAGGTCAAATATGGGGAAAATGTGAATGCCTTGAAGTCAGCAATAAGCAGTTACTGGAGTCAGACCCTTTGAAAATACCCATGGAGAAGTAAATGGTCCAAAGGATAAGACAGAGAACTGATAGTATAAGTCAGATACAGAAAATCTTAAAGTAATGACTGAAGTCTTTGCCATTGGGAATGTGATGGTAGAAATCTTTTTTAAGTCTATTTTCCATGAAAGTATGTAAAGCAATGAGAGGTAGCAGAGTTTGAAAGGATAACATTTTGAAGTTTGGGACCTTGAAAAAAAATTGAGAAAGGAGAGGTCTGGCACAGGTCATCAAGATCCCTCTTTCTTTCATGCCAGAAAAATCCTTGCCTATCTAGCCAGGAGGCCCTGGTTCTATAACACCCTGAGAAAACATTTGTCGCAAAACTGGAGAAAACATGGATATTTGGTTTTCCATATAAGAAGGAATCCCCTGAAAAAGAGGGAGGGACTCCTATTGCCAACTGTACCCCTGCTGAGTGACTCAAAACTATCTGGTGCCACTTATAAAGATGCAGACTTAGAGTGAGAGAGAGTTTGCCAGGTGTATACAGACGGGTGGAGGCTAAAGAATCAAGTAGTCATTCTGACTTTCTGGGCTGGTCTTGATTTTGAGAGACTTTCCTTTCTTTTTAGAGTCTCCATCCAGGACTCTTTAAAATCATGTTTGTTGGCACCTTCCTGATAAAACTGGTTCTTAGAAAGGGGAGCTGAGGTAGAAAGACAATTTTACTAAATTTAGAAAGGGATGGTTGAAAGATTTGGGTCACTCCTTGAATTAGCTTACCCCTGTCATCAGGTCCCTAAATAGCTCAGCAGTAGCAGGGACAAACACAATTTTCTTGTCAAAGGTAGAATTTAAAATCTCAGATTAAACATATTCTAGTACATTTTGAGAATGTAACCAAGCAAATCTTCTCATGCTTGATCCAGTAGCAATATCTCTGGTGACAGCATCAGCAGAATCAGAAGAACACTTCAGAGAATGTTTGCTTACATGAGAAGATGATAAAATGAAGGTATTCAAAGTATTTTTCACCTCAGAAGAGAAGGTTAACCATAGTATCATAGGAAGTTACTAGGCTATTGGCCCTGAGGCCCTTACAAGCTTAGCCAAGAATTTAGCCCATGTTCCAACACATCAGCACACGGTGCCCCTGTCCCAGCAGGGACACAGGTGGAATCCCAGGGGTATACTTTCAGCTCCCCATCCAGTTATCCAGATTGTACTTAAAAAGGGTTATTGAGGTACTCTGCTTGATGCAAAGACAGATTCTATTCCACAAAAGGGGGAGTCTCTGGGACACAAATCTGCACCACCACCAAGTCCTATTGATGTCACAGACCAAGCTGAGGTCATGCGTGTGGGTTGTAGTGGAGCTCGACTTGCGGATATGCAGCATTCCCATCAAGGCGGGGTCTGAGATTGCTTTGCATGCCAGACAGAGGTCACCTCTAAGGAGTCTATGAGACCGAGTAGAGGGCCATAGCGTATATTTTAGCGTATCTGTGTAGGGTAGATGTTTGAGGCCCTGGATTCTCCTGGTAAGGAACCTCTGTGGTCTCTCCAGCTGCTGCATGTGCTTTGTGAGGTACATGCTGAAAGGGGCATTGTACTCAATAATGGTTCTTATAAGGGAAGAATACAGGGATGTTAGGACTTCCTTGTCACTGGGTGATATACTCTTGCTAATGAGGTGGGCCGTGTAGAAAGCTTTCTGTACAATGGAGGCAATATGGTGGTCAAAAGTCAGTTTGCTATCAACCTCGGTGCCTCAGTCCCGTACAACTGATCTCATGCTTAGGACCTTGTTATTAATGTGATAACTTGCGAGGACATCACTCTCCCCAAAGGGGATGATGATGCATATTTTGGAATTCAGTTTGAGGCCATGTTTCTGGCACTAGTCATTTGTTTGGGTGAGACTCTCTTGGATGATGCCCACATCACTAGGGCAAATGATGACAGCACTCAGCTTGTAAGTCATCTGCAAACTTGGTCAGCCATAGCCCACTGGATTTGGCCTGCACCTCAAAAAAGTATATCCCAAACAACAGAGGACCCAAGACTAATTCTTAGGGTACACCACTCGTTACGGGTCTACTGCTTGAGCTGGCTTCCCCTACTTTGACTAAGTAGGTTCTAGCAGTGAGCCAGTTTGCTACCCGTCTGGTAACATACAGATTGATACCTAGTTGAGAGAGTTTATCTATATACCCAATTGGGGAATAGTATTGAAACTTTGGACAGGTCAATGTAGGTGGTGTGCACTGTATTCGCCTCATCCATGACTTTGGTGACTGTCTCAAAGAGGTTGATCAAATTTAGCAGGCATGACCTCCCCTTGAAGAAATCAAACTGTGTTGGATTGAGTGTTTGGAGGTTGCTAATGTCCTTGTTAATGAGATCCATGATAATCCATTCTATGGCCTTGCAGATTAGGCTAGTTAGACTGATGGGTCTATAATTTCCTGGACTGGTGGACACTCCACCTTTGTGCAAAGAAATAACAGTGGCTATCCTCCACTCTGCTGGGATGAAGCCAGTACTCAGGCTTTGGTTAAAAAGGGTGCCTAATGGTGCTGAAAGTTCCTGCCTGAGTTCATGTAGGATGCAGCCTGGGATGTTATTGGGTCCCATGGAGGCTGTATGTTTTGCCTTTAAGAGGGCAGTGATGATTTGCTCCCTAGAGATAAGAGGAGGAGGCAGGTGCTGGAGATGTTCTGATTACTGATGGGGGGACAGAGGGGTGAAGTTTTCACTGAACCTGTCTGCCAGCAGGTTGGCTATATCTACTACATTTGTGTATGTTGTGTCCTTGATCACCAGTTCTGACCAGATCTGGGTGCTTCCCTTGAGATTGTGGACATATGTGAAGGAGGCCTTATGATTGTCTTTAGTAGATGTGGAAAGTTTGGACTCGAGGTTTCCATTGGAGGATTTCACTAGTGCTTTTATTTGCTTGTTCAAGCTAAGGAGAGATTGCTTCCAATTAGGCACCTGCTCCTTCTTGGTCCTAGACAGCATTTTTTTTTCTTTTATTATAGAGTTTATTTACTGCAGATAACATTTTCATGTTCTGGAAAGACAGAAGTAAAAACTTTAATATTTGAGCCTGGTAGTTTAAAATGCTGAAGCTCAGCGTGGATAAGCATGTGTTCATAAGTAAGTACTGGGGAAGCTGCTCTCGTGGGCCATTTTCAGCCTAGTCAATTTCTCTTTCAAAGGTGAGATTTGAGCCCTGTACTTTGTGACTGTGAGGTAAATGCCTTAATCATTATAGCAATCCCCCAATAAACTTTCTTTTCGAATCTGTCAAAAGCTTTCCCATCCTTGTCAGAGGGAATGGGATTACCAATAGCTTTAGTAGAAGTAGTTTTAGGCTTTGGTGGCTGGTGACTTCAAAGTAAAGAGAGGGCTACAGGAAGCAAATAAATCAGTGGAACTTAATGCAGAGAGGTGAAGCTCTATTACTGCAGGACAATGACCATTACCTATGGTCAAATAACAAAAGGGGTGTTTCACCTTTATCCACAGACTGACTCAGTATGTACCCACTCAGAACACTTTACTGAATGCATACATCTTGGATGTCTGACTGCAATCAACAAGGCCAGCCTTAGGTAAAATTGAGCCCTAGACAAAGAACTCCATGGGCCCCCTCTATTGCCGACTACTCTCCCCTGCACTTCCCCGATGCCATTCCATGTTTTTTCCTCATCCTAGGCCAATTAGTTCTTTCTTTTTGATATGTTTTACTTTTAAAGTCTACCATTCTTTTAACACACCTTAACTGATCAAGATTCTATTGTAATTATATCTGGAGAAAGTAAATATATTAAGTTGGGGGACTGCTATACCCTCGAAAGTCATAGAGTTCTAGATACTCTGAAGTGCATCTTAGAGCTTTTTTACAACCTTTTAATTTAATGATGTCTCTAAAGCTTAATGTTCAAAGCTAAGAAAATAGTAGTTTCCCCCAGTAGAGTGAGAAGATAAATGCTAGGATATATAAATCCTGTCTGGGAATAGTGCCTGCCTTCCTAACCCTCCAAAAAACAAAATCATCTTCTGTCTGCTACTCTGGTGTTAGACTGAGATGAAAATAAATAAAATGGCTAGAGGTATATATTATACAGATGAGGGTCTTGTAGAAGGAATCAAAACACATGGATTAAATCCTCACAAAGACAAGGAGTACATGTAGACTCCACATAGAAGGAATCAGACAAAATCTCAGTGAGAGATCCAAGTGCTGTAAGATGGCAACACTACTCGATGGCACACACTGCCAATAATAAGTTGATATCACACACATTCTGCCCAGACCACCACAGACAGCCACATATTGACTACACTGTTTATGTTTAGCTGTAAGAAAGTGAAAAAAATATACTCTACTTAGTAATGTCTACATGAATCCCTGAGCTGTATTTTTGACTTGATATAATCAACATGTACTTTTAAGCTTTATCTTCATACTACATCTTGCAAAACATATTGTTTTTAGTGGTTAATATCCTTACTAAATATTTTAGAGCCTAAGTAACTGACATTTTTCCTTAGTATAAATAAATAAATATGAGTTCTTACATAATTATTTAGCTGTATCTCTCAATGTATTGTAATTACATGAATTCTTACATATGTATTCGGCTGTATCTCTCATTGTACTGTAATTACGTGAATTCTTACATATGTATTCAGCTGTATCTCTCATTGTACTGTAATTAGACTAACTGTTAATGTTGGATTTTTTTCTACCTATGTTTAGCCAACTGTGACTGTGTATTCTACTGTGTTTACTTCTTATGTGGACCTTTTCTCCCCGGGCCGCCACTGAAAATGGGCTTATCCCCCACCAGAAAATCTGTCTCCTCTACAGACACTACTACTATCTCACCCCCTCCTCCCGACAAACCCTCGCATCTACCTTTTTTCTCCCCTCTCTCTTGTACGGTGCTCCCCTATTCTCCAACCTACAACTTGGCCTCCATTCCAAACTTGAAGCTTGTTACAGCAAAATCTGCAAATTTCCAACCAATGCTAAGAACTCTTCCCATCACTGCCACTCTCTACACATCCTCAACTGGCTAGGACTCGCCAACCACCTAATATACCTACAACTTACAACAGCCCACAAACTCATCTTCAAACCTACATAATGCCCCTCTCGTGCCATATCTCTTATACTCTACATACCCAGCCACACCCTGAGATCCAAAGGCCAAAACCTCCTACAGGTGCACAAACCCTTACACCCACGTGGACAACTACTACTATCCCACACCATAGCCAAACTGTGAAACTCACTACCCCTCCCCCACTACGTAACTTACCAAATCATAACAACTTCAAATCCATGCTCCTCTCCCATCTGTCCTCCAAATGGGAATGTCCTTCTCATACTCCCACCTAGATCACCCCCACCACTAACTCCTCACCTATATCAACTTTCATTGCCAAAACAAACAAAATGTCATAGGTTTTACTCTGTACATCTTTCTTAACAATTTTATGCATACAAGCCACTGTCTTATATTACACATATTCTCAGATTGACAGCCTCTTAAATGTAATGCAACATACATTTTATTGTAAAACTGTGATTTCTGTACAGTTTGTACTATGTAATTTATCATGTCTATTGTAATGTGGTCACTTTCCGTATACTGTAATGCTGTGAATTTCTGTATTTTTATACTATGTACTGGAGCTTTTCTCCTCAGGTCTCCACTGAAAAAGGGCCGCAAGCCAAGCTGGACTAACCCAGTTAACAAACAAACAAACAATAAATAAATAAATTTTGGCCCAGTGGACAATCCTGATAAACAAATGCAAATAAATGAATAAATAAATAAACTGCTTATGTTGAACAAATGACAACAGAGTTGGTCACTTTAATCTGCAGAAAACCTCTGTACCCATTAATGAAAGCTAACTTTATTGACTGCATATTCATCAGACAACAGAATACAATAAAATGAAAACAATAACAATTGGATGCAGCTATTTGAGCCTCCACCCCCCCACCACCAACTGCCCCCACACATGCACACACAGATGTGACTATCAATTATAGCTGCTTGTATAGCTATGACTGTACATCTCAGAAGTTTGATTGTGATCAAATGAATAAATACATTAAAAAAATCACACAGGAATGTATCATCTTCTTAGTTCACTACTTTCAGAATATAGTACAACTCACCTCAAGGTCCCCCACAATATCTGTCTTAACTTCTTTTTCTTTAACACCTTTACTGAATTATCATTTAAAACATAGGAAAACATACGTTTATATAAAACAAACCATATTAACATATTCCCAGCTACAAACATTATACACCACACATATTCTTTTGTATAAGTATCATCAATCTATCATCACATAAATCAATCATCTCCTGCCTTCCCTTAAACCTCACTCCTCCTCTTAAACATTCTGCATGTATTGTTCCCACAATTTCCAATTTCCATTTTTTCTATGTAATTTGCACCTGTCTTTTTTTCTAAAGATCCCCCTTCCAGTTCTGTTATCTCTGTTAACAATACTTTGGATGCACTCGGTTTAGATTTTAATTTCCATTTCCTAGGTTTTTTTTTGGCAGCCACCAGAATTAAACTTAACAAGGTTTTACTATGTCTAGGCAATTCAGATCCTGTATTCCAGTTTAAAAAATTATTTCCTTAGTTTCACTCATTTGCTCACCCAATACTTCTGACAGAGTACTCTGTACGGAATTTTTTCAATCTGCCAACTCATTACACTCCCAAAGCATATGTTCCCAATTACCTCTTTCTTCCCCAACACCACTCCAACATTTGCCATCTACCTGAGGAATTTTTTTTGGAGTGAGCTTGGGATATAAAAATACCTATGCAAATACTTCCAAATAAAAATCCTAAATCTTCTAGACTTTGTTGCATATTTGGGAGCTATACATATGTCCTCCTGTTGTTTTCTTGTGAATTGCCTATCCAATCTCTCTTCCCAATCTTTGCTACCATTCTCTGGTTGATTACTATGCCATACTAATTGTCCCTTTTTAACAGCAGCTTCTGTTATACAAGCGTAGGCCTTTCACTTAGGATTCCACTTTATCTATACTCTGATATCAATCCCTGATAGGGAAGGCAGTCTCTAGCTTGCAGTCAAAAAATCTTCTTGGCCTCTTCCTGTCCTGTTACATTTTCCTCTCTAGTTATTTGCTCCCAATACCTTGGTTCCTTTGCCAGTTTTCTCCAGTAAATTCAAGCCACATCTTGCCTATTCTGTATATCCTAATTGCAGTCATCCATATCAGCAAAATCTCTTTTCTCCATTCTTTTAAGTTCTTAGAATACTTTCTGCTACTTTATGAATAATATTCTGTATGGCTCTTCTTGTCACTAAAGGAGAAAGCTAAAAATAATGGAGTACGTATGATTAAATTCAATAAAACCTATTTCCTTTATATACTTGGGAACTTTCTAGAATAACAGGTTTTGGATTTTGTTTTGAAGATTAAGTATAAAACCTAAATGTCATAATTATTTAGTGACTGTAATCCTTGTTGATTTGTCATGAAAAGAAGCAAACTTTATGATGGACAGAAGAAAATATGAGGCAAAAAATCAGTGAAAAATCTGTGAAATCAGAAACAACTGAGACAATTTATACACACACACACACACGCACGCACGCACGCACGCACGCACACACACACACACACACACACACACACACACACCTGTGACCATTGATTAAAGTCACCTGTGTGATTGTACACCTCATATTTGTGATTGTAATCAAATGGATATATACATAAATAAGCGGCACCCCCATACCTCTCATTCTCTTGGCTCATGAATCAAAGAGAACATTAAAATAATGGCAGACAATGGACCAAAATCAGAGACAGATAGTGCCTTTACATACTTAGAAACTTGTGGTATAACAGGCTTTGCATAGCATGCATGTTTTCATTATTTAGTGATTGCAATCCTCACTTATTTCCCTGAAAAGCCACAAACTTTATTAACAGCAGACCAATATATGAGGCAAAAAAAAAAAATCAGTGGCCAACCCCCCCCCCCCCCCACACACACACACACACACACACGCGCGCGTGAGTGCATACATATATACATAAATATATAAATGCACACAGTGAAACACACACAGACTTACATAAATTAAATACTTGCCTTTCTACATGCAGGCAGTAGCAGGCATACTTACTGTAAAAATACTATACTTAAAAATAAATAAATATTTGTTTCCACACTCGTTCCTCCCTCATTACAAGTTAACTCCTTTCACTTCCTTCCTGTCCTAGGCTGTGTCGGTGACTGAGGCAGCCTGAGCCAATAGGAAAGGTTCTTCTTTACTTCATGCAGAAGGTGAGATGCTTGCCAAATGACACTGCCAATGTCCTCATCCACAAAACGAAAAAGCTCCATGCATTTTTTGAAATAAGCTTGTTGTTGTGCTGTTTTGAAAATAGCCAAGTGAATGAACTAAGCTGATCTTTCTGAGAATGAGGAAGTAAAATAAAAAGTGAAAAAGTCAACTGTAAGATGGATTTCTGACGTCAATAGCGTTCGCCTTTTTTTTTCATTTGGCGTGCCTACAGCACAGCAGCCAGTACCATGAGCTATACCTAGTTTTTGATGAGGAAATCACTACAAGGACTGCTTTTAGGTTAGAAAACAGATATCCACGAGTCTGCAGTACCTTATATAACCTATCAGACTTTCTAGGAGGTGGAAATTGACTGTCAGTTAAACTGCAAGCTGCAGGAAAAACATCCTCCAAGCAGATAAAACAGGAGGGACAGCTGCAGGTTATGGAATATCCATTTGTAAAAAATCATAATACTTTTGCTAGAAAATGAGAATTTCATTCTGTTTCCATCCCATTGAAACACCACTTTCATTTATTTACTATTTATCTATTTAGTTAGTTAGTTGTTGGCATTTGTTTATCAGGAAAGTACGACTTGGTAGGAACCAATGTTCATTGGAAACCCAGAGAGAAAAGGTCCAAAGTATTAAAAAAAATTAATAATTATACAGCCATTAAAAATAATATAAAAAACAAATATAGTTTAAATAATTATACCAAATTAGACATAATATGAAAACATTGGTAAAGATTAGATACAAGGTATATGGCAACAATTTAACAATTAGAGAACTTTTAGCCTGTTTATAGAGAAATTAAAAGTAAATTAGTATAATACAAAGAGGAATTACAACACAAAGTGAGAGAAAAGCAGGTTTATGGTATATTTAGAGAGACAGAGAAGAGAAATTGACAGAAGTAAGGAAGTGAGTGAAGAAGGGAGACTAAGGTGATGTAAGGTATGAATATGTATTTGTCCACATTTAGGGATATAATTTATCCTGGTATTGAGCAAGAAAAGAGGCAGCTTTTGGCTAGGAAGTCTTTCAGAATCGTTTTGAAGGATGGGAGGGAGAGGACTGGCCTGATGCATAGAAATAGGGAGTTTTGGGCCTTAACAATATAGGTTCATAGGTTCATACTAGGCTATCTGCCCTAGGGCATTTATAAGCCTAGCCAGAGTGTGTTTGGCTTTCGCCACCCATTTTAAATGAATTTTGCTATGCCCTTTTTCGAGGTTAGTATACTGTGCTTCTGTCTAACAGTGACACAGAAGTGATACCCGGGGTAAACCTACTATCTCCCATCCACTCATCAAGATTCCTCTTGAAGAGAGTCAATGAGGGACTCTGCCTAACCTGGACTGGGATTTTATTCCAGAGTGAAGGGAGCCTCTGGGTTATGAATCTGTCCCTCCAGCATGTCCTATTTATTTCAGTGCTGAGGTTCAAGTCTCTCAAGCGCATAGCTCGACGGGATATGGATTTTCTGAGGTGCAGCATGTCCATTAATTCCGGGTTGGACATGGCTTTATACGTCAGGCACAGATTGCCTCTGAGCAGGTGGTATGCCACTGAGTAGAGCTGGAGTTTCTTTAACTGGGCAGCATATGGCATCTGTTTGAGCCCTTTGATCCTCTTGGTGAGGTACTTTTGGGGTCTTTCCAGTTGCTGCAGGTGTCTGGTAAGGTACATCCCAAAAGGGGCATTGTACTCAATTATGGGCCTGATGAGGGATGAGTAAAGAGGCACGATGACCTCCCCTGATCTAGATGTGAATCCCTTCATGATTAGGTGGGCTATATAAAATGTTTTTCTAACCACTTTGGCCACGTGGTTGTCAAATGAGAGATTGCTATCAACTTGGGTCCCCAGGTCCCTAATTACTTCTTCCGTACTTAATGGATTACCATCTATGTGGTAATTTGTGGGCACTTTGTTTTTGCCAAAGGGGATGGCTATACACTTTTTGGTGTTTAGCTTGAGGCCATGGCTCTGGCACCAGTTGTCTGTTTCTATGAGGCCCTTTTGTAGGATGCTTGTGTCGGCTGGAGAGTCGATTATGGCGCCCAGTTTGCAGTCATCTGGAAACTTGGTCAGCCACAGTCCTTCCGTGTTAGCCTGTACCTCCAAGAAATATATACCGAACAAAAGAGGTCCCAGGACTGAGCCTTGTGGGATGCCACTTGTAACTGGTTTGGAGTCCGACATGGCTCCAGCAATTCTAACCATGTGGGTTCTGTTCTTGAGCCAGTTTGCAACCCATCTAGTGACATAGGGATTTATATTTAAGCTGGTGAGTTTATCTATAATGCCCGAGTGAGGTATTGTATCGAAGGCTTTTGCAAGGTCCAGGTAGGCTGTGTGGACCACCTTCCCCTCGTCAATGGCCTTGGTGACTGTTTCAAAGAAATCAACCAGGTTTAAGAGGCAGGATCTGCCCTTAACAAAGCCGAACTGGGTAGGATCCAGTGTCTGTAGGTCCCCAATATCTTTATTTATGAGGTCCATGATGACCCTTTCCATAGCTTTGCAGACCAAGCTAGTCAGGCTTATGGGGTGAAAGTTTCCAGGGTCCGTTGAGGCACCACCTTTGTGGAGAGGGACCACTGTTGCTGTATGCCACTCTTTGGGTACATATCCTGTAGTAAGGCTGAGATTGAACAGTAGTTTTATGTTTGGGTTTAGTTCTTCTTGGAGTTCATGTAGGACGCAGCCCGGGACACCGTCTGGTCCCATTGATGCTGTGTTTTTTTCTTTGGAGAGGGCGGCTCTTACCTGAGCATCTGAGATGTTAGGGGGGCAGCACTCTGCTGGGATAGATATTTACCCTTTTGGTGGGGAAGGGGGGGGGAGATTGCGCTGAACCTGTCAGCTAGGATGTTGGCAATGTCTGTGATTTTGGTGTATTTTTTGTCATTTTGGTCAAAATGGTACAAGTACAGACAATGCCTAGCAGATTTGATAAGTTTATGGGCAAACAGGAGTTTCTGGTCATTGGATCATATTAACTAACTAGGAACAGAGGTGTGTAGAATATTATTTAGTGCTGGACAAGAAGATGAGTTCTGGATAATTTTATAAGTGGTATGAATCTGAGTATATGTTAGTTGATGAGGTAATAGAAACCAAATTAGACTTTTTAGTGCTATACTGTGGTGGGTTCTGAAAGGGGTATTTGCTACAAATTTAGCAACTTTGTTATAGAATTGCGCAAGTTTTGATTTTTGTTATGTCTGAAAGTTAGTAAGGATGGGAGCACCATAAAAAAGTGTAGGGAAGAGATAAGCAGTGGCAAGCATAGCTTTAGTTGTGGCAGTGAGAAAGTTTTTGCCTCTATAAAGCATCCTTAGTTTTTCATGAGTTTTTCTTATGCAATTTTGTATATGCAGGTTGAATTTAAGATTATCATTCCCTGTAATCCCTTGTAATTTACTATGAGAAGTGCCTTAATTTGCTACATTATCAACAGAGAGGATTTAATTTTTTTTTTCATGGGAGAGGGATTTGGGGAAAAATAGTATTTTTTTTGGGGGGGTGTGCATGAGTTGTGGGTTGTAAAACTGTGTTTCGACTGCTGTTAAAGCTTCATGAGTAATTTTTTGGAGTTGTGCCCCATTGTCAAATGTGCAGATGAATGTGGAGTCATCTGCATACTGTATTAGTGAAGCCTGTTGTGTGAATATGTGGAGGGTGTTGGTAAAAATGTTAAAGAAGAGGGGACTAAGGACAGAGCCTTGTAGTACACTGGTGGTGACTGGAAGGTTTGAAGATAGGGTGGAGTGCCATTTTATTGACTGATACCTATTGGAGACAGGAGCGGCCTTAGGTCAACTGGTGCCCTAGGCAAAAGGGCACCACAGCACCCCCCACCACACCACCCAGTGCCCCCATCCTGGTCTACCTACACCAAATAAATACTGGAAAAGTGCCCCTACTAAAGCGGTGCCCTAGGCGGCCACCTAGTTGGCCTATGCCTAAGGCCGGCAATGATTGGAGAGGTAGCTTTTGAACCATAAAAAGGTGGGCTGGGTTAAACTTGGAAAGGTTACGTGTTGTTTTATAAACATGCTGTTTATGTGAATAAGTGAGATGTTTGGTTGTATAGATTGGGAGGTTATCACTGAGTCAGTCAGATATTGTACTGGAGGTGGTGTATTTACTAGGGTTCGATACTAAGATCCAGACTAATAGGGAATTGAATTTCTTGCTATAATGTGTGAGGCTATTAATTAGTTGTGTGAAACCAAATAAGTTGACTCTGGATGTAGGGGAGTTAGAGTTTCTGTCCAACCAACTGACATTCACATCACCTAGTGGTATTATTTCTTGTGGAATTGTTATGGATATGCAGTGTGGGATATCTTCCAGAAGAGCTGTATTGTCGCCAGGAGGGATGTAAAGAAGAGAAATACATATTTGTTTACAGTTGTTTCATTTCGGAAAAGTTATAAGCAGCTCTGCTGAATTGAATTTTGCTATTGGTTTGTTGTTGGGGAAATGTGGCAGTTGTTGGAAAATATGAAAGCAATACCACCACCTTTCCTCTTTATACAGTCATTACGGATGATATTATAGCCAGGAGGTGTAATTCTGAAGTTGTTTATGCTGAGTTTATGTCAAGTTTTTGTCACAGCGAGAATATCAGGTTTATGTTGTGTAATCCAGGCATGTTGTTTAGCAATTTTACCTCTTATACTTCTAACATTTACAGCAGCAAAAGTTAGAGTACCAGGGTTGACCATTGTAAGGTTAGAGTAGTGTGCTGAAGACAACTGGCTTGATGTTTACTCTGATAGGTGGGGCCAGGATTAGGGTGAATGTGTCCTCCCTTGAAGGATTTTAGTATATTGAGGAATTACTGATACTTGTTTTTGGAGAGTATTTTTCCATCTAGTTTTGTTTTGATTCAAGTTAAAATGGAGTTAATCTGTCTATATTTAAAGTAAAGGTGAGAGGCATCATTAAGTAGGTTTGGTGCAATGTGTGGAAGGTGGAAGGAGGAATTATGATTAGGTGGATGGGAGAGAGTTGGAGATATGTTGAGCACTATTATAGTTATAATAGGATAAAAGATGACCCAATAGAAAAAGAAGAACAGAGGGTAAGCTGGGCAGTAGCATGATTAAGTAAAGGGATCTATATGTTCTAGTTGTCAAGTAGTGGGTAAATAGGGATCAACGAGGAAAAAGATGTAGCAGGACAGAAGGATATTTAATAGTGGTGGAGTCTGAGAGCTGATAGAAGTTAGGTAGGAAAGAAGTATTTTCTATGAAGGAAGAGAGTTATGCTCTCCTTGTATTTTCTCTGGCATGTAAGGACCAGGGGAGTTTTAAAGGCTAGAGATTAGGAATGTAAGTAAAATATTTAAAAGTGAGGGTTTATTTGGGAAAAGCAGAAGATACAATGTAGAATAGATAAGTTCTTTTCAGGAGGGGTAAGACTATGAATATATAGAGAGCAAAGCAGTATGTGAGGGAGAGAGGTAGTTAGAAATGGTGCTAAAAGATTAAATGGAAGTTGGGAATTAGGTACAAAAAGAAGCAGGAGTGTTTGTATAATAGTAGTAAGGTTGTTTGGGAGGGTTATGGAATAGGGGTTATACAGTTTAATGGTTGTGTAGGAAGTATAATAGTAGAGTAAGGAGGTGTGGATGTTTGGTGAAGGGTAGGGGAGCAAAGCAAGGGTGAGTATAGTGGGCTTCCACCCTCAGGTCAAAGTATAACACAGAATAATCAGTTTATAGGCAACAGAAAACAATTAGCAGAGAGGTACCAAGTAGAACAGGTTTTCATTAATTTCCTGAATGCAGAAACCTATAAATCAGGAAGATTAAGTAACAGGCAAAAACAGTGTAATCCATTGGTCAAGAGAAAGGACAGTGAGCAGTTTAGTAAGTTGTTCTTAGAGTGCAAGGACAACTCTGTCTGAGGGGGAATTAAAAACTAATTTCCAGCACAGACAGGCACATATTTGACTAGATGATGTTAATACAGACGAAGGTTCTTCAAGTTAAATTTGTTTACATTGTACAAAGACACAATTTTCAGTTAAAAATTTGGGAGTTGGACCTTATGGCAGAGCTTCTGAAGAATCTGGATTGAATATAATGAGTAGAGGCTATTGTACAAAGACAAAATTCTCAATGAAAAAGTTTGTGAATTGGCCCTTGTGGCAGAGCTTCAGCAGTATCTGGGATTAATACAGTGACCAGAGGCTAATGTACAAAAATAAAATTCTCAGTGAATAAGTTTGGGAGTTGGCCCTTGTGGGCAGAGTGTCAGCAATATTTGGATCAAATATAATTACCAGAGGCTATTGTACAAAGACAAAATTAAATTATTAGTGAAATAGTGTGGGAGTTGGTAGTCGTGGCAGTTTCAGCAATATCTGGGTCAAATATAATGACCAGAGGCTCTGCTCTGTGTCAAAAGTTGGTGACTGAGAGAAAGTGGAGAGAATAATCTTATTTCTTTATTTTAGTTAAAGTCTGTGAAAAAGAAAGGTTGTCTGAAGGGAAATATAAAGTAACACTTCCCTCAGAATCAGAATCTTCATATTGTCAAAAAAATGCAAAAGAAAAATGCACTGCCTCCAAGCCCTGCACCTTTGAATGAGAAACAGTGTCAGAATTGGCGAAAACTCTTTTTCTTTTTCTGCCAGAAGAGGAATTTGTCAAATTAAAAGCAGAAATTAATGCCCTAGAAAATCACAGTAGATCTCCGCTGTATATACAAAATCACACAGAAGAAGCAACATTGTTAATTTGTTTACCTTTCCTGGGAAACTCCCTGGAAAAAGGCCAGCTCATGGCAAGAACACTATCCTGAGGATCAGGCAACCTGTCCTAAGTAAGCAATAGACCTTCACCTAACCCTTAAGCCAAGATCAACAAGAAAGGTTTTCCCATGTCTGAAGAAACGTCCTTATAGCTAAAGATGATGTCTCTAAATCCTGGTCTTAATGGCTGTATGTGCTACACCAGAGGAATGCAGAGGTAAAGATGAGAGGTCTGAGGAACCAATTCCAGCCACAACAGAGTTGCCCATTAGCAGCTGAGGTGTAGAAGTGGTTGGTCTGATACTCAAAAGACTCCTTAAGAACTTTCTTCTTCTAGTGTACAGGGGAATGCAGAATCATGGAGACTGGTAACTGCTCCATTGGCCCAGCAGAGAATGAAGTCTCAGAGACAGGTAGAGGAGCTAGTGAGAGTCAGCAAACCTTGAAACAGCAAAAATGTGGCTGTCAGGCATGAATTCCACTGACAGTCCTGAAAAGCATCATGTCCTGCCCCTTATATATAAGTTATACAAACATATGTAGAATAAACGTTAAGAAATAGATTTTAACACAGTGAGTACTCTTAAGCACTCAAAGAGTAAAATTGCCCCTTGAAAAGTATGATACTCCAAACAAAGTAACTTTCCTAGCAAAATAATAATTAATTCATTAAAAAAAATAAGCTTTTCTTATAAAAATGAAATACTGGAAGGTTTTCCACAGCACAGAACATATCTGCCCTGCATTAAAGGATTGCTAGCTGACCTTCAATTCAAAAGGAGCATACTTCAGCAGCAATAAAGCTCTGATGCATAGAGTGCCCTTAGTGCATTTTTTGTATGGCTCTGTTCAGGTCCCTGGCAGTTAAGGCACATGGGTGCTGCTCTTAAGCTTTGAAAGCTGATTAGTTGGTCTTATCCTTAGCAGGATATAACTCTAACAGCTTAGGTTATTATGGTAGCAATTTAATGTTTAACATCTAATGCATCTGAAATTTTGTAGAAGTTCTTGATAAACATTAATATGCTATTATCTCCCATGTTGAATGCGGATCTATATCACTTTGTTGAAACTCAAATGAGCAAATGCTCATTTGTTGAACACCTATTCAGCAAAAACACTATTCATCAAACAATGTTTTAAGTGAAGTTTACTAAGGCAAACTGAAGGTAGTCCACCCTAGCAACCAGCGTAAGTGTAAACAAAACTATAAAACTTAACATCTACACAGATGGGGGGGCTATGCCACCCACACTCCCTAACTAAATATATCAACTCTGAGATCGCACAACAGTGGGGAAAAGGGCAAATTCCAGATGATGGCCAACCATTGGTTTAACCTAGGAAACTTTTCACTTAAAACGCCATTTGATGAATAGTGCTTTTGCTGAATACATGTTTGACAAACGTGCATTTGAGTTTCAACAAAATGATATAGACCTGTACTGTCGCTTCTGATTTGGTGTAACAAAAATAAAAGAAAAAAGCTTGTATTTGTTTTCCAAAGTGCACATTATGCAAGTTGCTATAGCCTAAAGGCATTCTTTCCCATCTGAGAGAGTATTACGCATCTTTCTCGTTTAATAGATGGTCTCCAGGGTTCAGAAAGGCTTAGTACAATATGTCATTTAGAGAGGGATGCTTCAGAATTGACCAGTTTATAAATTTTAGTGATTCATTGAAAGTTCCTTGAGAGAATTTTGTTAGGTTGCAAGTGGCTTTAAAAGTGTGTTTCTTTGTCTGATGAGTGATAGTCCTAGTGACATAGGTTGGTATTGGGTCACTTAGAGCATCAGGAAGTGTGCTTGTTGGGGTAAAATTATCAGGGTGGGAGACCAGTATCAAGTCAAGAATGGATTGTTTGGCATAATTTTTGCAATATCTTGTTGGAAAGTTGATAATTTGAGTGAACTATAGAGGTTCATGCAATTGCTGCAGTTTCAGATATGTGTCTGCCAATCAATATTGGTATCTTCTCATACAATTGTTTTATTGTTTATTGTCTGTGAGACCAAAGCTAATATTTATACTAGAATGGGCATGTTTTGTGTTGGAGTGATATATAGAACTACAAAGCATATACTTTTGGTGATGTTTACTTTTAGGAATGAGACAATAACTTCTGCACTGGAGAATTTGGGGATGTTATTAGAGAAAAGGGTTGTGGTGTGGGTATTTGGGAAGAGTAGGGCTACTTCACCCTCTTTCTTATGGGTTCTATCTAGCCTGATTATATTATGGTTAGGGGGTTAGTATTTCAGAGTCTTTTACTTGTGGATTTAGTCAAGTTTCTGTTACTACTAAGATGTTAGGTTTGTAGTGGTTTATCCAAGCATGGAGGGAGGTGATTTTATTACACATGTTTGTGGGGTTTAATGTGACTATGTTTAGGGTATGTTCTGTGGTGTGTATTCTGGGAGTGACCAGGGTTTGGTTGGATGGCACCACACTGCTTAATGAGGGAGATGAACAATCTGATTGGTATGTGTATGTGTGATTTAATTGCTGTTTGCTAGCATTTTAAATTGTACTTTGGAATGGTGCATGGTGAAGATTTTAGGTTTAGGGTAGTACATAAAAGCAGTGGGAAACAGGTGAGGGGAGATACTAGAATAACTGTTAGATTTGTTATGGAGTAGGTAACTGTGGCAGTATGTGTTATACGACTAAAAGTTAGAGATGATATGAAGAGGGAGAGAAGTAGCACTAGTAAGGTAAGGTAAGATGCTAGAAGTATGGTAGAGTTAATTTGACAAGTTTTTTTTTTAATTTCACCAAATCTTTTGGGTTTCTAATACCATGATGGGAATGGACCCCATTCCTAAGTCAAGGCACAATTAAAGTTCATGAAATTAGTATTGTTTCAATTTTTGATATCAGCCAGAAGTGTTCTTCACAGCACCCACAATGTGCCCAATAATGACAACTTCTGCAATTCATACAGAGTTGCATGTATTGGTAACATATCTAAACATGACTGTAGATTCTTTTTTATAAGACCCATAGCTCCTACTACTATTGGAACTGTCTGGGTATCTTTCTTCCACATTGCTCTCATTTCTGCCTATAGATCCTGATATTTTATGAGTTTGTGTCTCTCTGTGCACAACACACTGTAGTCACTTGTTGTGGTGATTTCAATTATCAATGCTACTTTTGTCTTCTTTTCATGGACCACTATATCCACTTTTCTAGCATCTATCTTTTGAACTGTTGGTAATGAGTGATCCCATGCAATATAAACTTCATCATTTTCTATGATGTTTTGTGGCTCATGTTTCCACTTTTTTTCAGCCACTTCAATACCATAATGTTTGCACAATCTCCAGTGCAACAGTCTTGCCACATTATTATGCCTTTCAGTATACAGTCCTTCTGCTATTAGTACGTCACAACCAGCAACGAGTGTGAGACCGTTTCCAGAATGGTTTTACAAAACCTACAATTGTCTGTTTCTCCTGCATGTTCAAAGGACTTTGTAAACCAGCATGTACGTAGCCCACTGTCTTGGGCCGCCAATATTAACCTTTCATCTCTTGGTTTGAATTCACCTCTCCTTAACTATTACTGCATCCGTTCATGATCAACATGAGGTTCTTCCAGAAATTAAATTTTTTATACTTACAACTATATTTATGTATTTTCCACATTTTTTGCCTTCTCATCTGGCCCTTCACCTTATATTCTTTCTTTTTTTTTTTTTTGGCACATTCAGTTGCTGCTGATTTTTATCTATGTCTGGTTTGATTTCCATTCCTGTTTGATGCCAATATGCGTCCGCTAAACTAAACAGAAAAGTCATCTTAGATTTATTCTCCTCATGTTTCAAATTTTTATTACATTTGGGTCTTGTGAGGTCAGCAGATATGTGTGGAATCCCATGATTGCAGATCTATATATGTAATCAATTTCAAGGAGGCCCATCCCTCCTTCGAAACGTGAAATATATAATCTTGGTATACACTAATTTTTATAAATTATTTGGTGAGCATGAAGCATCCTTCTTGTTTTCTTATCTAATCTGTCCAACATGTTTTGGGGCCACTCATTCATTCCAAAACTGTAAGTTTGGACAGGAAGATCAAATTGGTTTATAGCTTGGATTTTGTTCCTAGATGTCAATGCTGTTTTCAGGATTAATTTAAGCCTTATAAAGTATTCCTTACTAAGTTTTATTCACATTTGCTCATGTTTTATTGTTGATCCTTCATCAATTCCCAAATATTTATACAAGTTCTTTTATATCACATTCTTGTTCCAAACTGATGTTTTCCTGGTGCTGCAGTTTTCCTGATTTAAAGGTTGCTTTTGCACATTTATCAAGACCAAATGACATTCTTATATCATCTGAACAAGTTGTGACAACCTGCAGTTGTGCTTTCAGTTCCTCATCTGATGAGCTATATGGTTTTAAATCATCGACAAAGAGAAGATGAGAAGTCTTTACACTTTTTTGTTTTCTAGGAGCTAAATTATAGCCATGGCCTAAGCTGTTAAGTAAACAGCTTAATGGGTTAAGGACAAGGCAAAATAGCAATGGTGACAGAGAGTCACCCTGGAATATCCTCCTTTAAAATTTTATCCCTAGGATAATCATTTGTCCTTTATCATGGCTTAATTGCAAAGTGGTCTGCCACTGTTTCATGGTCACTGTAATGTAGTCAATCAATGTAGGGTGTATCTTATACATTTTTAAGCACTCTTTTATCCATGAATGTGGGATACTATCAAATACTTCTTTGTAGTCAATCCATGTCATACTTAGATTCTTCCCCCTTTTACAGTTCTCCACTATGACTTTATTTAACAAATGATCCTTTGTTCCATATGACTTTCAAGTTTATGTATAGGTGACGGGATGTGAGCCAAGGATGAGTTTATGAAAGTAGTGATATAAGTAGGTTAGTAGATACAGAATTTTTTCATGTAAGGGTGTGGCTGAGTGTAGGAAGTTCTGATGCACAGAAGTTGGCTTGAAAGGTTAATTGGTATATAGTATGGATTGGTGCTTGGGAAGAGGGGTGGAGTAAGGCAGATATAAGATTAGATGTAGGTAGGAATTGGGGAATAGGGTAACAGAGTGAACCCCAAGCGTAGCGAGGGATGAACATAGTGGACTTTAACTGCTCTAGCTTTACCGTAATTAAAACAATCAATACAGATGCAAGAATCCTAAAGTTCAGTTGGATCTTAATTTTAAATATTTCTAATATGAGCTGTCTGCTACAGTATATATAGAAACATGTCTAGGTTTCAGTATTTCTAGTGTGAAGAAGATGAAAGAGGGAGGCGAGAGGGCTAGCACTTAATCCAAAGCCCTTATAGATTACAAGAAGGCAATTTTGCTATTTTGTGTATATGCAGATAAATAAATCTATGAACAACTTATATGTGAGAGGGAATTATGCACAGTGTGCATAACACGTTGGATTAAATCAAGTTGATGAGCTTAACTTTTACAACTGATCGCTAGGTCAACCTTAATAATTTCATATGAATTATGTATTTAAGTCATGCTAATATATAGAGAGAACAATGAGTCATTGCATCCCTACTTTATAAAGTTTCAGTCTATTTCAGAAGTCATACTGGAGCACATTGTAAAGCAATTAGCTTTTGGGTGATATTTAAAGGGCAGATGATGAGAAGCAGAAATATAAGGACAATTAGAAGGAAATTATGGTTAGAAAGTATGATATGAACTGTATAGTATGCTAATTGTATGCACAAGGAAAAAGACGGTCATCTTTTCAGAGAGATAGGTAGGATGTAGAACAGAGTATAGTTACAGACCAGAGTTTAGTAAGGAAAACCATTGGAAGGCTTACCTTGATGTTTGTATATAGCCTGAAATTATCATGTTCAACTGATTACAATATGAGCAAGGGGTATCTTTACTCATATGATGCACATGCTGCTAGGGAGAAAACTTGCACTGTCAGATCTAATCACACCAGTGTTTGATTCAGAGACAGGGCAATGAGCTGCTAATGAGGAAGTTTGCATTGTGGATTGATCTTGTCTAACTGTTCAACCCTTGTTGGACAAATAGCATGGGCAGGCAGAAATTCTCTGAATCCTGGAGCATGTGTGTACCTTTTATTGGGGCTATCATTATAGAATCAAGACATATTCATACAGTGCATACCCTTTTATTTTTGCCAAAAACGAAAAAAAAAAAAAAAAAAATGTGCTAAACAAATGCTTTACCAAACACAGAAGAAATCCAATGAAAGTAATAAAGCAAAGCAAAACCAGCCTCTCTTCATAAAATTAACAATTTTATTAAATAAATTGACCATAAACGCTTTCACAGTAATAAAACTGCTTCTTCAGATGTAAAGAATCAACTGTTACTCTCACATTTAAATAGGACAATCTATAGTCACATGCTCCATTTAATTAATTATCGCGTAAAAAGACACAACTCTAAAACCCATCAATAATTTTACATATATATATATATATATATAATATCACTGGATACATTACTCTCATAACCCTACATGAGAAGTGGACGTGCTTTTAACATGGGCTTTTCTGGAACCTTATCATTAAGACCTGAGCCAATATCAGCTCTAAGCTTAATTATCCATTTACTCTCTAAACATTCTGTCTCATTCCGTATATCACCCCCTCTTAAGCTTTCTTCTACCTTATCAATAACTAAAAACTTAAACTTATGTGCTATCGAAGATTCCATAACATGTTTAGCAAGAGCATTCTTACATGTGGAGTTCCTAATGTCACATAAATGTTCCCGTATACGCTCTCTTAGGCATCTACCCATTTTCCCTACATAGACTTTCTTACATACAATACAAAACGACAGATAAACTATATGAGTACTATTACATGTAACATCAACATTAAACCTATAAACTTGATCCTGATCTGTGTGCGAAAATGGGTCTATCCGTTTTCCCTACATAGAATTTCTTACATACAATACAAAACGACAGATAAACTATATGAGTACTATTACATGTAACATCAACGTTAAACCTATAAACTTGATCCTGATCTGGGTGTGAAAATTCCCACGAACTATATAGTCACAATAATTGCAACCTTGACACATTCTAGTAACAGAGCTATTAACATTCTTCTTAGACCTATTATGCATAAATCCTGTAAGATGCTTAGGATAGCATAATAACTGACTCAATGACTTTTTCTTCTTATACACAAAACTTGGGGTCTCTCCTATTATGTTTGTCAATACAGTATTCGTGGTCATAATGTCCCATTGTTTCCTAATAATGTCTACAATACCTTTAGAACCATTAGAATATGTCACCGGCACCCTACACTTAGTGCCACTTTGATGGGCGTGAGGAAGAAGATGCTGACTATGGTGGTGGAGGTTCATTCCTCTGCTAATGGAAGCAGTAATAGTTCACAAGGGAAAGAATGCTTGAATTTTCCTTTACTGATCAAGCAGCAAATAGGTCGCAGTCAACGAGCAGAAGCAGATATAAGAGGAAAATACAGCAAGATATAACAGATACTCCAAGCATCAAAAAGTTCTGGAAAATGACTTAATTTACCACTTGTCTAATAAACAACTGACTGAAGAGTTAACATTGTTGCAGAAAGGACTATCATTTGTACTGACAAAGGGAGATGATATAGCAGAGGTAATTATGAACTTAAAAGTTTTTACAAGGTAGGTTATGCTCAAATATAATTTTAATGATGCCTCTGATTTATTAGGGTATAAGGATACTTCTGTGTTTAGAAGACCTAGTACGGTTATGTGCAATGTACATCCATTAGTGGAAGCATTTAAAAAATTATGCATTAATGATTTATATAAATACTGTAGTGATAAAAGAAGTAGGAAAAGTTACAACAGTGTTACTTTTAAACAGAGAGATGCTCTTTTGAATTTGATTTATGATGAAATTGTTGTAATTCGTCCTGCTGATAAAGGCAGACCAATAGTGATTATAGACTCTGACTGGTATGTAAGTAAAATGGAAGAAATGCTACATGATGAAAAGTTTTATAAACAAATTAGACTTTTTGATGTCATGCTGTAGGTGGATTGGACACTCTAAATTGGCCTTGGGCATGAGTGCATGCGTGTGTGTGCCTTTTGTGGAAGGTTGGGCACCAGGCTGGCAACACGACACCATAAAAACTCCACTGCCAGTCATGAGCCGACAGGTGATCCGCTGTGGCGACCCCAACCAGAAAAAAGCTGAAAGAAGAAGATGTCCATAACATGATTGAAGTAGTGAAGGTTAAACTGATGTTTTGGCTTATAGTTAAGCTAATAGATAAACAATTGTATGAATATTTTTTATGCTGAAAAACCAAAAATACCTGTCATACAATTTCTGCCTAAGGTACATAAAGACCCTGTGTGTCTGCCATTAAGACCAATTGTAGCAGGTCAGAAATGGTGTACTGAAGCAAAGTCGATCTTTGTGGAAAGGAATTTGAGACCACTCATTGAACATAATAATTATATTTTACAGGATTCTAGGCAGTTTTTAAGTGATCTTTCTAATTTTACATATGCTAATTTTAAGAAGGATGAGTGGCATTTTGTTACCCTTGATTCACAGTCACTTTTTACTGTCATACCTAATACTATAAGATTAGCCTGGATTAGAAAGTTTTTGAATAATATGAATTATTTTTCCATAGAGGAGGTTAAGTTAATTTGCTCATTGGTTGAGCTAATCTTATATAATAATGTCTTTTTATTTAATAAAAAGTATTACTTGCAAAAAGATGGTGTAGCTATGGGCATGTCATGTGCCAATAGCTATGCCAATCTTATTATGCTTATTTGGGAATTACAGTATGTTTTTAAAAACCCTTTGGTTGATTCTACAGGAGATTTGTGGATGATTTGTTTATGATTTGGGATGGGTCTAGAGATTAATTGTTTACATTTACTGAGTATATTAGTAATAGTACAACTTTTTTAAAGTTTGTAGCAAACTTTTTTGATAAGGAGGTTAGTTATTTAGATGTTTTAACTAAGGCTGAACAAGATGGGACAACTAACACTATGTTATACAGGAAGCCCTGTCATAAAAATACTTTTTAACATCATAGTAGTATGCATCCCTATCATATTTTAATAATGTTTTGAAGGGACAAGGACTGAGGATATCCCGAGTGAATGCTAGTGATGATAATTTTATGAAAGAAATTGTTGATTTAGAGGAAAGGTTTGTTGCGAGAGGATATAATAAGAATAAAGTACACAATTCTTTAATAAGTGTAAATAAGTGTAGGAGGGAAGAGGGTAGACCGTATTTTTCATTAAATCCCCGTGTTCATAGGAACAAACATCAAGTGTAGGGTGCCAGTGACATATTCTAATGGTTCTTAAGGTACAGTAGACATTATTAGAAAACAGTGGGACATTATGACCATGAATACTGTATTGAAAAACATAATAGGGGAGACCCCGAGTTTTGCGTATAAGAAGAAAAAGTCAATGAAGTAGTTATTATGCTATCCTAAGCATCTTAGAGGATTTATGCATAATAGGTCTAAGAAGAATGCTAATAGCTCTGTTACTAGACCGTGTCAAGGCTGCAATTATTGTGAATTTATAGATAGTTCGGGGGAATTTTTGCACCCAGATCAGGATCGAGTTTATAGGTTTAATGTTGATGCTACATGTAATGGTGCTCATATAGTCTATCTGTCATTTTGTATTGCATGTAAGACATTCTATGTAGGGAAAAAGGATAGACGCCTAAGAGATCGTATACGAAAACATTTATGCGACATTAGGAACACGACATGTAAGAATGCTCTTGCTAAACATATAATGGAAACTTCATTAGCATAGAAGTTTAAGTTTTTAGTTATTGATAAGGTAGAAGAAAGCTTAAGAGGGGGTGATATACGGAACGAGACAGAATGTTTAGAGAGTACATGGATAATTAGGCTTAGAGTTGATATTGGCTCCGGTCTTAATGATAAGGTTCCAATAAAGCCTATGTTAAAAGCACGTCCACTTCTCATGTAGGATTATGAGAATAATATATGCAGCGATGTCATAAATACAATATATAGAATTATAGATGTGTTTTAGAGTTGTGTCTTTTTAAGAGGTAATTAATTAAATGGAGCATGCGACTATAGATTTTCCTATTTAAATGTGAGGGCAACAGTTGATTTTATACATCTGAAGAAGCAGTTTTATTACTGCAAAAGCACTTATGGTCGACTTATTTAATAAAATGTGTTAACTTTATGAAGAGAGCCTGGTTTTGCTTTGCCTTGTTACTTTATGTTGGATTCCTTTTATTTTTACATTTGAAAGTTCCACATTTTCTACACTAATCAAGTTAACAGATAAACCTTACACTTCCTGACCAAACCCTCAGACATAACAAAAAGATTACTTCTGTCCCTTCTAGCAGGCGACATTCATCCCAACCCTGGCCCAAACACTCATAACCTAAACCCCCCCTGTCCCCCTCCCTTATGCTCTAACTTACCCTCCAAACCCCCCAACTCTCTCTCTATAGCTCACCTAAACATCTGCAGCATTAATAATAAAATTGCACACCTCCATGCAATGCTAGACGTACACTTTTTCGGCATCCTTTGCTTGTCTGAAACCTGGCTCAAACCAGCAACCCTAGACATTGAGATCACTCCCCCTGGCTACAACATCTACAGACTAGACTGCAAAGCTAAAAAAGGTGGAGGGATTGCTATTCTTTACAAAACAGGTATGCAAATTACTATCATACATGAAAAACCTCCCACAATAAATAATGCAGAAATCCTTATCATCAAACTTCAGCTTAACACACACAAATCCATCTATTTAATCTGCACCTATCTTCCCCCTGGAAATAATATCAGTTCCCTAGAAGAAATCCTTAGCTGGCTCTCCATTCAATTCCCACAAGAAACCATAGTACTGGGTGATGTCAGTATACACTGGAAAACCTGTACCTCAGTAGACTCTCCCACCCTCTTAAATCTTCATGGTTTTTCACAAACCATTCAAACCCCCACCAGAACTAGCAAAACTAACTAGAAAGAAAGCATACTGGACTGGATTCTGATAAATAATCACCACCATACTTATACAGTAGGGACACTACCTGATGACTTAAGTGACCATGCACTTACTTAATCAGACATAAAAGTGCAACCCCCAACCTAACTAAATACAAAATGCTCAGAACAAATAAAACCTTTAACCCTGTAAGCTTCCTAACAGAACTCAAAGCTTGCCATTGGTCTCCTCTCAAACAGCTACCACTGGATGATGCTGTAGCATACTTCAACTCAAAGTTCCTTTCTATCCTAGACTATCATGCTCCCTTAAGATCTATCAGAATTAGCTCAAAACCTGCCTCCTGGCTATCAAAAGATACAAGGCATAAAACTATCCTGAAAAATAAACTCTGGAACAAATTTCGTAGCACTAAAGATCCTTCCGACCAACTTAACTTTCATCAGATAAGAAACTCCACTAAAAAAGCTGTACTTCTTGATAAAAGAAAATACTTCTACCATTTACAACAAGCTAACCAACAAAATCCTCACACGTTCTGGGCAGGAATAAATACTCTCTTAAAGCCTGGTCACTCTGAAACCCCATGCCCCTCAGACACTTCCAAAAACAGCCCAAAACAAACTGCTGATGCCTTCAATACCTTCTTTTCTGACACTGTCCAGTCTCTAGCTAATCAACTAGCCCCCACTATTTCCTCTCAGTCCTCCTCATCTTACACTACTATTCCCACTTTTCAACTTCAACCAGTACCCACATCACTTATCTGTTCTCTTCTCCACAAGTTTAAAACCTCCTCTCCTTCTGCTGACCTTCTTCCTGCTCAGTATCTAAAAATCGCAGCCAAACCATTAGCCTATCCCATTTCCATTCTGATTAACAGAACCTTTGTGGAAAGCTACATTCCTTCAGTCTGGAACATCTCACATATCATTCCCCTGCATAAAGGTGGGATCTCAACAGAACTCTCTAACTATCGTCCCATAGCCTTATTCTCCCCCCTAGCTAAAATCATGGAAAAATGCGTCCAAAAACAACTTCTTAAACACCTGTTAAATCACAACCTACTAGCCAACTGTCAACATGGCTTCAGGCCTTTCCAAAGCACCACTTCAGCCCTCCTTTCCTTTACTGACTGCATAAACAAAAACCAGAATAATAACATACTCACCTCTGCTCTCTTTATTGACCTATCCAAAGCCTTTGATATGGTCAATCACCATCTACTGATAAACTTACTTAAAACTTTTGCAGTCGACCTCAGTACTATAAAGTGGTTCGAGTCATATCTTCATAACAGACAACAGGCAGTCTGTTGGCAAAACAACTTATCCAAACTCCTTCCCATTACTCTTGGAGTCCCCCAAGGCTCAATACGTGCCCCCCTTCTGTTCTCTATCTTTATTAATGATCTTCATGCCAGTATTTCCTCTGCAACCTGTATACAATATGCGGATGATTCTACTTTGATTTGTTCTGCCTCATCCCCCTCCAAACTGCACTCTATCACCCAAAAGACTTTCCAAAACTTTGAAACATGGTTCCTAAAAAGATGCTTAATCTTAAACGCAAAGAAAACCAAACTGTTACTTTTCTCCCCCACCCGTAAATCCCCACCACTCGACTTCTCTGTCTTGTCTAGTAATGGCGCCAGCATATCACCTGACCCTTCCACCAGGCTCCTCAGAGTAGAGATAGACAACAACCTATGCTTTGATTCTCACATTAACAACACTATAAAATTAGTTAACAGAAAACTAGGCTCCCTGTTTAGAATTAAACCATTTTTTACACCTTTTGCCAGAACCATCATTGGCCATTCCCATCTGATTTTTACCCTCCTTTATGCCTCCCCTATTTACACATATTTGTCCAAAACTAACCTCACCAAACTCGCCATTGCCTACAACAATATTGCCAGATTTGTCTCTGGCTCTACCTTTAGAACTCACCACTGCTTAAACTTAAAACAACTGGGATGGCTTGAGCTGCAAAATCTGATTTTATTTCACCAGCTCTCCTTAACCCATAAAATCCTCTACAAACCTACCAACATTCCTATACTTACTACCCTTATTACTCCTTATTGCAACCTCAGAAGCCTATGGTCTGCTAACAAACTTCTTATATCAACCTGTAAATCCAACAACTTGGCAGGCGACTCCTTGTTCTCTAACTCAATAGGAAAAGCCTGGAACTCCCTCCTTGCCAACCTCACTACTATCTCTTATAGTTTCATAGTTTCATAGTTTAGTACTAGGCTATCTGCCCTGATGCATTTGTAAGCCTAGCCCTAGTGATGTGGCTTTCACCACCCCATGTAGTGGTACTAAAGTGTACAGAATAAATTTAGAATACTGTGCCTTTGTCTAGTAGTGACACATTGAAGACCCCCTTACTTATTAAAATTAGTTTACTGTGCCTCTGTCTAGTAGTGACACAGGGATGACCCCCGGGGTAAACCTATGATCTCCCATCCACTCGTCAAGATTTCTCTTGAAGAGAGTCAGTGAGGGGCTCTGCCTAACATGAACTGGGATTCTGTTCCAGAGTGTGGGAAGCCTCTGAGTTATGAATCTGTCCCTCCAGCATGTTCTATTCATATTTGTGCTGAGGTTTAAATCTTTAGCTCTCATGGTTCTAATGGATTTGGATTTTTTTGAGGTGGAGCATGTCCATCAATTCCTGGTTGGACATGGCCTTGTATGTCAGGCACAGATCACCTCTGAGCAGGTGGTATGCTACTGAATAGAGCTGGAGTTTCTTTAGCCTGGCAGCATATGACATATGTTGGAGACCCTTGATCCTCTTGGTGAGGTACTTCTGGGGTCTCTCCAGCTGTTGTAAGTGTCGGGTGAGGTACATACCAAATGGGGCATTGTACTCAATCATGGGCCTGATAAGGGAGGAGTATAGGGGTACAATGACCTCCTTTGATCTGGATGTGAACCCCTTCATGATAAGGTGGGCAAGGTAGAAAGTCTTTCTAACCACTTTGGCAACGTGGGTGTCAAATGAGAGGTCAGTATCGACTTGGGTCCCCAGGTATCTGATTACTTTTTCCGTACTCAGTGGGTTACTGTCTATGTCTTCTCTCTATTTCAAATCCCAAATCAAAACTCACCTCATAACTCACTGGCTGTGCCCCTGTACTAACCCTGACTAGCTGCTACTTGCTGCTAGTACTTTCTTTTATCCTGAATAAAATCTTTCTTAAACTTACTTTTCTGCATTCATCCCCAATTGAACACCCTCTATTTGTAATTATTTCTTATTGTTGTTACTGAAAAATATGCTAATTGCTATTATTATTTCTTCTCTGTGCTAAATCTGTATTTCTTTTTTAAATATTTTTTAATGTTTTTTTAATGTGTATTAATATTTTGACTCGGAGCTTTTCTCCCCGGGCATTGTTGAAAATGGACATATATCCAGCTGGACCAGCCCGGTCAACAAATGTAAAATAAAAATAAAATAAAATATATTATCTTTTTTAACTTTGTTATAGTTAACTTGTTATAAACAGAATGAGGGTGATGGCTTAAATTAAGCTATATACAGTTCTGTATTTATTTGTGTGTGTGTGTGTGTGTGTGTGTGTGTGTGTGTGTGTGTGTGTGTGTGTGTGTGTGTGTGTCTGCATATCCATGTGCTGTTCTTGTTTTCTGTCAGATAGTTGATTATATATATATATATATATATATATATATATATATATATATATATATATATATGTGTGTATTTTTTTTTGAAGAAGAAATGGTGCTCAAAATAAAACTAAATTGAAAAGATACATTTTAAAAATTTTCAATGCTACCCTGTCAGAAGTCTGAGCCATGATTGTGGGAGTTCCTGATGTCAGAAAATTTCAGTATAAATGATGAGAACAAATTGAAAAAGTTGCTATCACACACAAAAAGCATTTCAGCAGGGGGAAGCCCCCTGTACCCCGATGTGGGAGGTTGCACCTTTACACTCTCCTGCTACTTATATACACTAACTCTCAAATCTTTGTACTTTGGAAAAAGGGACTTCTGCAAAGTAGAGCAATTTCAGACTTTTCACCTGCAGTTCTGTTTATCTCCAGATTGAACCCTAACACCACAACCCAACAACCCATCTTGAAAGCATGGATATGTTGATTAGGAAAATGTCTAAAACTAACCTGCATCACTATTCACACTGTCCACTAAGAATAACCCAGCCCTCTCATTCCAGATGATCTTTACCACTCTACCACTCAATACAAATGTAGGGGCTTATGGAAGACTGCTGATTATGGACATATGCCTGCATAGTTACTCACAGTCCCTTCTTAAAACAAATCCAGCTCTCAATTTCAGGGTAACTTTAACCACAACCATAACCTTAACCATATCTCTGTGAGACTGATAGACAGATTTCGGGCAAGTGGTTAGGTATTCATCTGAATTAAGCTTAGCTATTAATTTGCACTGCATCCCTATGCTTAGCTGAGACACAAATAAGCCCTAACCCCAACCCTAAGTAGACCCTCAGGGTAATGATTCTGGTTATTATTAGAGTTACCACAAATCCAAAAGAATGAACTAGAGGTGCTAATGTGGGTAAAAACTGTGAAATCCTTAAAAAAATTGTCTTACAAATTACGAACATTGTACAGATATTAAACAGCGTAATTCTAACAGCACTTTATTTAAGCATTCCTTACTGTGTTAAAACTTTAAGAAATCTGTCTTCCTTATATTTGGGAAGGTTGATAATTTGAAAAGAGCAGGGCTTTAAAAAGATTGGTTAGGTAAACGGGAATTAATTTGGCAACTGACATTAAATCCATACATCTTTCCAGGTATTAATGATTATGTTTCAATTCTACCTATATTAAGACACAAAAGTCAGTTTGTTTTTAGTGTAATTGATTTTGTAAGATCAGACAGGAGGTTTTAATTGTTGTTTCTTTTATTTATTTTTGAGGTGATATTTATTGATTGCATGCTAATTAGATGTAAAACATGACTGGATGTTCTGTATATATGCAACTGGAGATGTACATATGGTTTCAATTTAAAAGATGAGCAGTTTTGATAAAGTCCTGACTTGAGAATGAAAATGTTTAACTACTGTATTTGTTTTATGAAATCATTAAACTTTTTGCACTGCACTACTGTACTTTACAGTGTGGTGGTCTCCACATTCCCAAGGTACTGGGGTTTGTCCAAGAGGTATGTTGACCATTATTATTAGAGTTACAGTGGTTTGGGGTCATAGATATACCCAGAAGTGGGTAGTAAGGATCACTGTGTGACAGACAGATGACAGCTGGAGATGACTGTAATCAGATACCACATCTGAGACTCACTGTACTTACCTGTACACTTCCACAGGTATACTTTGAAGTTTTCCTGATGAGTGGAAGGAGCTTAAGTTTGACAATAAACTTCAATCAGAAATGTTCTAGTGTTTCACAGAAGAACCAGTAAGTATTTTCAGGTTGAACAGCATTTGCCTAAGTGAAAGTACACTGTGGAATATTGTTAGATTCTTCTCAAATTCTTCATGCCCTTGAGCCACAGGAGCTTAACTGCAGCCCTGGTGTATACCCTCATAGTAAATCTGTCCATCAGTTGGGGGTTGTTGTAATGGTTAAGGTGTTTACCTCACAGTCACAAAGTGCAGAGTTTGAGTTTCTCCTTTGAAAAGGAAATTGGCTAGGCTTAAAAATACCCACAAGGGCAGCTAGCTTAGTACATACCTATGCATTTGGATTCTTTACCAACTGCAAGTGTGACAATTACTCCTGTTTTCTCCAAGAAAAAGAAAAGGGAAAATAAGCCAGTCTTCTCTAATTGTCTCTAAAGATTATGTTTGTCAGAAATAACTCTGTGTAATCAATTTGCCTTTGAGGACAAGAAGCCAGATATCTGGCATCTTTCCTACTACTGTTATTACATCCTGAAAGACTAGTGTAAGAAAGGAGTATCCCAAGTGTCAGGTTCTTCATAACACATTAAGCTACAGCGCTTACTTTAAGGGTACAGAGTTCCTTTTGCACCTCCAAACAAAAACCTCTGGTAAATAAAAATCTTCTGGGTAGGCCAAATGGTAAGTACTGCAGATCACATAAACCTGTGCCCACCACTAAAATAGATGTGGTCTTTTACATGTATTTTTTCTTATTATTATATTATGTACAATGATAAAGTGACTTTATTTTCTTGCAAGAATGTTAGTTAGTGCAGATCCAGAAGATAATCTGGGAGAATGGAGTAGACAACAAGAAGTCACTTCATCTTCTAAATTAAGTTAGTCTGGCATATTTAGAAAAGCGTACGATTTGAGTTAACTGCTTGGAGTGCAATGGTACAGGGATCCATGGCAAAAGGAAGGGATGTATGTTACTATTGCTAGACAACTATAAGGAAACATAGAATATTATTTTCCAAGTGTCTCTGGTTCCCTGTTAGAAGACCGAAGACGCATTCTTTCAAATGTGTCTTGGTCTTACTCAAAAGCCTGAAACGACAAAACATCAAAGTGTCTTTTAAGTGAATTCTTTCCCAGGGAAATTTTGTTACTTTGCTGTTTTCGACACTGTAGTGCGGTCTTGGAGTTGGTATATTTAAGTGGTCGGGGTGGGGGGTGCAGCCCCCCATTGGGGTATGGGGCAAAGCCCCCCACTTAATGCAATGTTTAAAGTATTTTATTTTATTTTTGTTGTTGGTGGAACAGCGATTTTTTTTCCCTAGGAAAAAAAATCACTGTTCTGACAGTTCGAAATTGTAAACGTTCGCTTACATAGGGTCAGTTAATCACTGTTTGCTTTTTTAAGCATTTGGTGATCTAATACAGACCCGTGTCTCTTCCTTCTCCTTAGAAATGATTCAGACTCAATACTTGATACTGCCCTAAATGAAAATTGTTTCTTTAACATTCAAGAGCTGCTCCAATATATTTGGCATGAATTCCAAATTAGGATCCCCCAATCTTTTTACCCATTTTTATGAAATAATCTTCTCCAGTAGTATTTTTATCATGTGAAGTCCAGTCTAGTCACACTGTACATGCTGAAATCTGCAAGGCTGAAAAGAAATAATGCTTCTGTGGAGACTGCAACAATCAAATTCACTTCCTCAATCTGCAGTGACATCAGAATTGAAATATTTTAGTTTTGGTGTGAATAAGTAAAGCTCCCTTCAGAAGAAGTATAAGAAGGTCTCCTCTCCAGTAAAAAAGACACCACTTTCAGCATGTGTTTAACTGAAATGGCTGTCAACTAATCTGCTCTTAGTAACATGAGTAGCAATGGAAAGTCACTGAAAATTTAAATGCAGATGTATGTGCTGCAGCTTTTCACTTTTGGTGCCTTGCTAAAATCAAAGTTTGATTACTGCACTGAACTTTGCAGACTATTAACCTTTGCACTGTAGATTAACTTTGTTTGCACAGTTACTCATAAAATAACTTGTCCATGCAACAGACGATGTACAATATTGTACAGTTTACAACTTTTAATGTCTTAGATTAAGCTTTTCAGACAGCATGGATGATAATCTTCAGTATACAGATATAACAAAAATTCAGATCTAACACAATTTAATTTTACTGTCCTTATATAGCCAATCATTAGCGGACCGGAGTTCCGCTGTGGCGACCCCTAACCAGGAAAAGCCGAAAGACAGCAACATATAGACTTTTTTTATGCCATTCAGATTCTGTCCATGAAACAGTCTGTTGTTAATACCTTAGGAATTTTTCTGAAGTCATGCAGTCTGTTGTTAAGCTACTTTGTGTTTTGTTATAAGGTGAATGAACTTTTAGGGAGTCGTTTCTGTTCCTGTCTTCGATTCGGTAGGGAGTTGTCATTTTTTTGTACCTGGGTCTCAGGAACTAAGGAGTTATCCTTTTCAGTGTTTCCTTGAAGTTGTACCAGACACAAAAATGTTTTTTATTACATACACAGTTGGATGCCTTCAGCTAAGAGAAGTCTAACTGACTATATTTTCCTACATATTTTCTAGTAAACAGAAATGTACATGTATTTAACAATATTTTTCTACATATATTCTAGCAAACATAAGTGTACATGCACTGTTATATTTATTCTAATAAACAGAAGTGTATATACACTGTTATATTATACACTCTCTCTCTCAATATACATATATATATATATATATATATATATATATATATATATAGGTCTACCTGAAAACACCGAATGCTGACAATCCCGACAACGAGAGAACCGACACCGGAAGATCGACAATGGAGATGACTGACTACTGAAAATCCCGATGCTGAGAACACCGACATGTTAAGGTAAGTGTGTGATACTGACGGACATTAGGGTCAGGTTGCGGGTAAGGTAAGTGTGCAATAGTGACAGACTTTAGGGTTAGGGGCGGGTTAAGTGAGTTAGGGTTAGGGCACGGGTTAAGTGAGTGTGTGATAGTGACGGACCTTAGGGTTAGGGTTTGGATTAAGGTTAGTGCATAGATAGTTGTGTATGTAAGGTTTAGTGTAGGTTTGTAAGGTGTTTGGTGTGCTTGTGTTGTGTGTGTGTTTTACGGAAAAAGTATTTGTTTTGTTTCGTTTTGTTGATTGTCTGGATTGTGGTTTGTCGGGCATGTGAAGTTTCGTGCTTTTGAACTTTCGGTTTTGTGGTGTCGGTTATCTTGTTGTCTGTGTTTTAGCGTGTCAGTGTTTTCAGGTAGACCCACATATAAATATATATATATATATATATATATATACATATATATATATATATATATATATATATATATATATTGATATATATATACATATATATATATATATAAATACATAAATATAAATACACACACACACACACACACATTTAACAGTTCTCTCTTTTTGTTTTAAAACACACAAAATATTTTATACTGATATATATTCTTTGGTCACATTATAATTTTTAGTATGATTTATTGAAAACACATTAGGAAACAAAATCTTTTTTTATATATATATATATATATATATATATATATATATATATATATATATATATATATATACAGCAAGTCAAAACACAGTTTCACATTGTTAACACAATGATAATAACCATTACTACAAGAATTGGATGAATTATCCAATTTAACAACTTTTTTCCTTTTGAAGACCATTCTGTGAAAATGTCCCACCAGTTATGAGCTATATTGGCTTTGGTGTTTTCTGCGAGCTTAATTAGCTTATTTTTCACAATTACCAAATTGAATTCATGACTTAAGGTTGTTTTATTAACCTTTTGCAATTGTTGAATTAACTGTTTTCTTTTACTTATGACTTTATGTAGCGATTTTAATGAAAAACATGTTGATGGCACCTTGATTACCTGAACAAACTTGGCTGTGGGATTATTATTACAGGTTCTGATAACAAAAAGGCAAAATTGTCTTTCAGTGATTACTGAATGATTAATACAGCCCAATATATTTCCCTTTTGTACCTTTATTGTAGTCCCTTTTGCAGTACTGTTTGCACAGTCAGTGTAAAACTGAAAGAGTGGCCTTTCCTCCTGTAATATGCACCATTTTCTTCCAGTTTTGTTTTGTAAAGATACATTTACTTCACCCTGTGAAAACTGAATGTACGCTTGCCCTCTGGCTGTTTTTCAAACTGTAACACTCTGTTCTAAGGAAAGATTTTAACTTGACATTTTTGCACCCCTGGACAAGAGAAATTACCTTGAATTTTATTTGTATTATTATTTGTCCAGTACAACCTTATGTTACTAACATTGCTTTTGTATACATGTTCTGCTGGAGTTTCTACTATTCCTGTTGCTATTATACAATTACAAAACATTGTAAAAAAACAAAAGATATATTGGTTTAACTAACATACATTTAAAACCACAAACATTTATATAGGTTCATAGGTAGGTACTAGGCTATCTGCCCAAAGACATTTATAGACCTAGCCAGAATGTGTTGGCTTTCACCGCCCCCTTAGATTAGTTCCCTGTGCCTCTGTCCAGCACAGCCACTGAAGTGATCCCCGAGAAAACCTTCTGTTTCTCATACACTCGTCAAGATTTCTTTTGAAGAGTGTTAGCGAGGAGCTCTGCCTAATGTAGATTGGGATCTTGTTCCAAAGCATGAGAAGTCTCTGGGACAGGAATCTATCCCTCCTGCATGTTCTATTTATTGTTGTGGTGAGGTTTAGATCCCTAGAGCATGTGGCTCGAGGGGATAAGGTTTTCTTTAGGTGGAGCATGTCCGTCAATTCTGGGTTGGACATGGCCTTGTATGTCAGGCAGAGATCATCTCTGAGTAGGCGGTATGCAACCGAGTACAGCTGTAATTTCTTCAGTTGAGCTGCATATTATTTACATTTGCTGTTATCTGCCTTTTGCTCTTTTGTATTTTAAACAGGTACACTCTAGGCAGCAGCAGCTTCAGTTTTATTTTCTGAAAAGTAAATACATGTGTGTCACTTTTCTGACTCTGTCTCTTTACTGCTTTTGATTACTGTCATTTGATCTTTATGCACTAAAACTGTTCTGTTTTTTTTTTTTTTTTTACCTTTTATTTTGTACACCAATGGACCTATTTGTTTCACTACTTTAAAAGGTCCCTGCCAATTGCTATCCCATGCTCCTTCCATCTGAAACATTTTTACTAATACTTTTGTTTCTTCTGCTGGTAATATTGGGACCTTTTTCCGTAAGTGGAAAGCTTACTCTCTTGTATTGTAGTCACATATTTCTGTAAACTGTTTTAACCATTGCCGAGACTTAATGATTTTTAACATAGGCCTACCGTCTGGTGTGTTAGGATCAAAAGGTAACTGTAATATCATTTTTCCTTCCTGTCATGATCTCATAAGGAGATACTCCTCTTTTACTGTTAAGAGTTGCCCTTATGCCCATAAGTATGCCTGGCAAATGTTGCACCCATACATTTACCTTTTCAAGACATGTTTTTTTGAGATGCTCCTTGAGCATATGATTCATTCGCTCTACGATTTAATTTGACTATGGGTGATAAGGCACATGAAATCTTTGCTGAATTCCTAAAAGATTACACATTTGCTTTATTGGGTCACTGATAAACTGTGGGCCATTGTTTGATTCAATAATTCTTGGCCATTCCCAATGACAGAAAATATTTTTTCATAAAGTTTCTGCTGTTGCCTTTGCTGTCATGGTTTTAGTAGGAATTGCCTTTACCCATTTTGAAAAAAATGTCCACTACTACTAGCAGGTAGCCCCCCTTTGTAGTTGGAAGGGACCAGCATAATCTATCTGAATAGCATACAATGGCCGATCTGCTGGCTATACTCGATGTAACTGAGGTTTTTTTTTACTTTTAGCATTTACCTGCAAATAGATTAAACATTCTCCTACAATTAGCCTACAGATCTTTTTTTAAATGTGGGTTCCAGTATCTTTCTTTTACAACTGCCCATAGTTTATCAGCTCCTAGATGTCCTAGTATTTGGTGATTTAACTTGACCAACTGCCTTGCCAACTGAAATGGCAGGTATGGCCACTGTAACCCTTTAGAAGTAGTGTATGCATAATATTCCTTTGGTGGTATTCCTGCTAGCATGCACCGATCAGCTTCTTCTTTTAATCTCTATTGTTTTTGGATATGTGTCCTGGTAACTTGATTAGTTTAGGAGATCCCAGCTTGGGATTTTCTGGAACTAAGGCACACCCTGTCCAGTATTTACCTTGTCCCAAAACCTTGCTCTATCTACAAAGACAGATGGCTTAAAATGGTCAAAGTCAGATGCTAAAAATTGTACATCAGGTGTCATTATTTTTTCTAAGCAGTTATGCTGTTTTTCTTCATATTTCTTGTGATTTGACAAATAATATTTGTCCCTTGTCTGTATGGCAATGGTTTTCATTCCGAAAAGTGTCATCCATTTTGTAAAAACTGCTTGGCTAATACCATTTGTAATTTTAAAAAAGGTGAAATGGACAAGCTCGCACAGCATACAAACATATAGGACAGTTAATAAGCATACAGGACAGTTTTATTAACACTACAATTTCTTCCACGTTTTCGTCTACTACAGCAGACGTCATCAGACAATGAAACAAAGGAATCAAGGCTCTTTTATGATGAACCAAAATTACATAGCCAGTCAGGTTCACCTCTTAATTAAAATGTTCATTTAAATGCACATAAAACTCTTAAAATATCTCTACCCTATTTCAAGCAACATATAAATCAATGTATTGAAACAATACAAAACAACAATTGTTAAAATCACTTTCCTATTATGTCTTACATAAAAATCTTTAATAAAAATCATAAATTAATAATACATTAATCTCTAAAAACTCATAACTTAGAAAACTGAGAGCAATTTATTTGAATATATCCAAATATTGTGAGGTTAGCACCATTTAAAGGCAAAGTCACAAAGTGTTTGAAAAGACCTGAATTCTATCTAAAATTACAACTAAAAACGTTACTGATACCTAATCCATAGTTATATAGTAAGTCTATTTATGCCTGTATTAACGCCCTATTTAAAGATTGGCAGCTCTTAGTTTTAATAAGGGTAGAATAGAAATATACCCATTAAGCCCCGGCTGTTTGCCTGCATCCAAAAATACCTGCCAGTGCAGCTCTCTGCATTCCAGGCAGTTCTCCCAAGGTCCCCCTCTAATGTCTATGGGGATACTTTCAAGGATGAAAAAGCTAAAACTAGCCTGGCTACATGAAATTGTATGTTTAAAGAGGGCGTTGATATCATTCTTATTTTAATATCATAGGTACATTCATAAATACGCCTCTTTAATTTGTGCTCGGTTTTGCCTACATAAAATGAGGCACACTGGCTACATGTCACCAAACAACCCTCTCACTATTATAGTTGTAATACTGATGACTGCTAAGTGTTCTGCCCAGGCTTGTCAATACAAGACTCTCCTTATTAGCCACATATTGACACTGTTGACACACCCCACATTTGTATGTCCCCTTACATCTAGGACTAGAGGACCCCTTATCCCCTCTGTTGGGTTCCAACAAATTTTTCAAACTCTTACCTTTTTTATAAATAAATTTAAGAGGGCCTTTTTCTGAGAATGGTAGGTCAGTAAACCCCGCAAATCTTTCCCATTCATTTTTCACAATTTTATTAAGACCTAAAAAGTTCACATTAAACTCTGTGAGAAAGGCTCTACTGGCATCATAGTTGACTAACCTTGTCATGTTTTGCTGCAAACCACTGGCTCCATCCTCCACCAAAACAGGGAAAAATGTTTCTCTTCTACTTGCCACTACCTCACTTTTCATATTATTAATTAGTTGGTCTGGGTATCTTCTCTCTAAAAATAGCCGGTGTAGAAATTCACATTCATCTCTAAAATCCATGAAGTCCTTCTTGAGGCACGGATAAATTGGCCCTTAACTATATTCTTTTTTCCGAAACTGGGGATGTGCACTAGTATAGTGCAAGTAAGAATTGGAATATGTATTTTTCCGAAAGACCTTAGACTTCACATTACCATTCACTGTCTTCTCTAACATAACATCTAGAAAATGTACAGAATCTCTAGAAATTGTATGTGTAAATTTTAAAAAATCAGTCGGGGTATCCAGGTATTTCAAAAATTCATTTAACTTAGCCTCTGTCTCAACCTAACAAATACAAATGTCGTCTAAAAAGCTGACATATTTGGTCTAACAATGCCTGTATTCAGATTGGAGAATATAAACTTTTTCCCAACAAGCCAAAACAATGTTAGCATAAGTGGGGGCACAATTTGTCCCCATTGCAACCCGCTTGGCGAAAAATTTCCCACTAAGATATAAAATGTTTTTTTGAGGACCAAGTCCATAAGCCCCAAGATAATATGTAAATAATTATGAGAAATCTGGATGTTCTCCATCAAATATAATTCCAGCCATTCCAACCCCTTAGAATGGGGGATTATGGAAAAAAGGTCCTTAATGTCAATAGTGACAAAAATGACCTATTGATAATCTAATTCCAAATCAATTTTCCTTAATATCGGAATCCCGAAAGTGCATAAAGATCCCCCTAGACCCTCCACTGAGGCCTATTGTTTCTGCAGAGGAATCCAAAACTGTGCCCCTAGCTAAATACTTAGATACCAAACTTAAGCCCCATGGGCAGAACAACAAAAAATTTTAAAGGACTCATGAGAATTTTTAAGGAAAATTGATTTGGAATTAGATTATCAACAGGTTATTTTTGTCAATATTGACATTAAGGACCTTTTTTCCGTAATCCCCCATTCTAAGGAGTTGAAATGGCTGGAATTTTATTTGACGGAGGACTTCTAGATTTCTCATAATGATTTACATATTATCTTGGGGCTTATGGACTTGGTTCCCAAAAACAACTTTTTATATCTTAGTGGGGAATTTTTTCACCAAGTCACAGGGGTTGCAATGGGGACAAATTGTGCCCCCACTTATGCTAACATTGTTTTGGCTTGGTGGGAAAAAGTTTATATTCTCCAATCTGAATACAGGCATTGGTGAACCAAATATGTCAGATTTTTAGATGACATTTGTATATGTTGGGTTGAGACGGAAGCTAAGTTAAATGAATTTTTTTTTTTTATAAAAACACCTTTATTGAATTATCACTTTTTTTTTTTCAAAACAGGTTTATTGTTTTAACATATAAGAGAAATATCATAACAATTTTATACAAGTAATTAAAAATAGGTATTATTATAATATTCAACAAAACAACTAAAGTATTTACAAAGACATCCACTACAATCAGATCAATTAATTAAACTAAAATACCATGCTATTGAAATTAAAATTTTTTTAACAAATTTTGTAAATTATCCCATACAATAAAATAAGATGTTTTTCTATTTGTTCTAGTCCTAATTGTGTTTATTTCCATATGGCACACTATATTCATAACAGTTTTAAATTAATTGAACGAAGGAGGTGTATCTGAAATCCAATTTCTAGTTATTATTTTCCTAGCCACTGCTAGAATAGACCATAACAAGGGAAGCTTAACCTTTTTAACACTTTGAGGTACAGGTGTGTTGAATAATATAAGAGATTTAGAAATAATGAAATTATCTGTAAAAGAGCCTGCAAAAATTCATTAATTGACTTCCAGTATTCTTTCAATTTTATACAGTCATAAAACATATGAGCCCAGTCAGCATTAATTTCTACATTACATCTCTTACATAGATTATCTTTATTATTTATTTTATTCATCATCAAAGGTGTATAAAAAGATCTATGTAAAAATTTCCATGTATAAAGTCTCCAGACAATGGAAGACGTAGTTCTATAAGCAGATTCGAATATATATTGTTTATCTTGTTGATTTGGTGGGTCCCCATTAATAGAAGTGAAATAATTCCAGTATGAATCTACATTGTAAAAAGTTTCTTGTCTGATAACTTTATGTATGTATGAAAGTTTACCTTTATCAGAAACTTTATGTTGTAAATTTAATATCAAGTAATCAATCAGTGTTGGAATAGATTATTTAACAGTTATAGACATTAAATCTATTTTATTAATGAGATGTTGTCTAAAGGTCTGAACCTCTAACCGGCAAGTTTCTCTTAGATCAAATTCTTGTTTTAAGAAATATAGATTTTTAACTTTATTATCAGATATCAACTGATACCAGTACTTTAGATCATTATCTATAGCTAAATGAGTTCCTTCAGAAGTAGATGACAAAAGCATACCCTGAGTATACATTATAGGAAATACAATAAAATTCCATTCCCTATACTTAGGGTGCATGAATATAAAGTTACGATAACTAATAATAATATTTAATGGGTAACAAACCATATGTTTAGGTGTAATAGGTGAAGTACAAAATTCCTTTAGTAACCATAACATGGAGTTATTTACAATCATATTTTTATGTGTTAAGGAGATTTTCATGAAGTGTATACTAATTAGCTCCCAATAATCTTTCCATTTTGTGACATATGACTGAT